>NC_088654.1:18424156-18491656 GCF_964019385.1 Sycon ciliatum | reverse complement strand
GCTGTTGGCGTTCCTCTGGAGCAGCTTGGTGACATCGTCCAAGATCGACAGGGATGGCGAGTCACCTGCCGTGATGCTGTCGACGCTATTGTCCAGTCCCGCATGGGGCCTGTGGCGAAGCCCCTCATCTGTGGCACTTGTGCGCGCAGTTTTCGTCGGCCGCAGGACATTGCGAGGCACAAGTGTAACGCTGTTCGCGCGGCCCGCGCGCGCTGAGTATGGCGTTCCCCGCCCGGTGGACAACACGTCTCCTGGTCTGCCCCGTATGGGGCCACATAGCCAGTCATGGCAGTGGAAGAAGGAAAGGAAGGAGGAAAGGTGTGTGTGTGTGTGTGTGTGTGTGTGTGTGTGTGTGTGTGTGTGTGTGCGTGTATGTGCGTGTTTGTTTATGCGTGTGTGTGTGTGTGTGTGTGTGTGTGTGTGTGTGTGTGTGTGTGTAGGTGTGTAGGTGTGTGTGTGTGTGTGTGTGTGTGTGTGTATGTGTGTGTGTGTGTGTGTGTGTGTGCCATATGGTGCAGTGGTATGTGCAGCGATTTCCAATCGATAGGTTGCGGGTTCGATTCCCAACGATTATGGTCACACACACACGTCTTTCTTCTCTTTCTCAGACTCTTCCTGACATTTCTTTCATTCTCCTGGGTGGTTACCAACAGCCAGTGCATGCCGGAGTATGTGGTGTGATGTGTGTGCGGGAAAAAATACAAAAAATGATAAAAAAGACCAAAAAGTAGGGATTCACTCGCCAGAAAAAAGCCACTTCATAGCTGTGTGGTGTAGACCAGGCTGAATGGTGGTGGTCAATTCTTCAGCCTTGCAAGCTGTTGAATGGTGCAATCCCAGCACAAGCTGCTATGGCTTCTGCTGTAGCATCGCTATCATCGCCTCCGGCGATGGGCGTCCAATGGTCCAATGGTGTGTGTGTGCGTGTTTAGGTGTACTAAAATGTCGGTGTCGTGGACCTGCCAGGTTTCAACTGTTATGTAAAATTAGGTGACCAGCATTCCCTTCGCATGCAGTGCATACTCTAGTGGCTTTTTAATATAGTAGGTGTAACTGAAGTTAAATTTAGGTGCCTAGGTTCTCTACCGAAATTTCCGAAATTTTTAAGGTACACCGAAAATAACAAGTTGCACAATATTTGATGTGTCTGGTGTGAACGTGAATTCAGGGAAGTGGACATGGTGAATATGCTGTCCACGAACCAGCAACACACCAATCAGGGTGATGGTGACCATGGCAACGATGACGATGACGAAGAGGATGATGTCGTGACGGTGGACACACCAGCCGACGGACGGACAAGCTGTGACTTCAAGGTACATGTACATGAGTGGGGTGTTGTTTATTGCGTTCGGCCATGACAAACAAGTGCTGTGCGTGTGTGTGTGTGTGTGTGTGTGTCTCTCTCTCTCTCTCTGTCTCTCTCTGTCTCTCTCTCTCTCTCTCTCTCTCTGTGTGTCTCTCTCTCTCTCTCCGTACATAGCTTGATTTAGCACAGCAGCATATTGAGGCATTGGAGGCAGCGCAGGCGAAAGCGGCAGAAGGTGCCGAGACAGCAAACACGGCGACTCGGCTACTAAACGTCAAGCTCAAGCTCGTCATGCAAACATTGGATCAGAAGACAAAAAAGGTAGGTTTTGTGTGTGTGTGGGGGGGGGGGGAGGGGGGGGAGGGGAGAGGGGGGGAGGAGGGGGGGGGAGGGGGGGGAGGAGGGGGGGGGGAGGGGAGAGGGGGGGGGGAGGAGGGGGGAGGAGGGGGGGAGGAGGGGGGGAGGAGGGGGAGAGGGGGGGGGGAGGGGGTGAAGTGCAAGCCTGATATAATACCGTACTGGCAATATATGTTGCCGCAGTGAGGCCATGAAGCGTTACATTGGCACATGTTTGCCGCACGCAGGGCGTTACATACAAAGTCGCACAGGAGCCGTTACACAGGTTTCTATATTGCCGCAGTCCTTTTTTTTTGCTATTGCAGGACTTCCTGCTGCGTCCAGTTTTGAACTTTTCACCACGCGGTACACGTGCTTTCACAGTTTTCAGCCTTTTTTGCAATGAAAAGATCGCCGCACCCCGCCGGACGCGCGTTACGAACTCAACGAAAATTTGTCGCACTAGCCTGGTCGCGCGTTACGCCGCACCCCCCTGCGTTACGCGTTACGCGGCAACATATATTGCCAGTACGGTAATAGCAACCAGTTTTTGTGTATGGGCGACTGGATCAAGGAGAATTTCATTTTGGAAAATATTGACAGCTGAATCATCCATCCATTTTTCTAGCTGTCAAGTCAATAATATTATATTATTCGTTCAAGGGGGGGGGGGGGGGGGGGGGGTTGGGAGTCATATTGAAACTAAACGCTTTCGCTCCAAAATCATCGATAATGCCGAGTGGCCCCTTACGTTGTTTGGTTATGTCTGCATCCATTGTAGTCTTGATTATACTTCTTATTGAAACCCGTGGGAAACAACGTTGGCATTAGGGTACCCGCACATGAAAATCATGGAACCGTTTCACTCTATAATTAACTGCTATAATATCTTGCAGCATCCGGGTATATGTGTTGTCCCCTCCATCTCGCCCTGCACAGATCCGAGAACTGCAGCGCCTCAACACCGCGCAGGAGAAGGAGCTGTCCGAGCTGCAAACCGACGTCTACGAGCTGTGCATGGAGAACCTGGCGCGGGAGCCCGATCCAGCCATGGCAGAGGTGGGTGATGCGGACGATGGCCTCCTAGACGGTAATGGAGTATGCAACAAGCTGCTCCAAGACACAATACCGGCAACTGGCCAATCCGAGGGAAAGAAGACGGTGGCCGATAATGGTTTCGATTGGAAGAAAGTAACAGATGTTTTGCTGAGTTGAGCATACACCGGACTGACGTCGACTTCATGCTGATGCTTGTTGGGATGCAGGACAGTGCAGACTCGTGGGCTGTAAACTGAGCTCTGGAGCAGGTGTGTGTGTGTGTGTGTGTGTGTGTGTGTGTGTGTGTGTGTGTGTATGTGTGTGTGTGTATGTGTGTGTGTGTGTGTGTGTGTGTATGTGTGTGTGTGTGTATGTGTATGTGTGTGTGTGTGTGTGTGTGTGTGTGTGTGTGTGTGTGCATATGTGCGTGTTTGAGAGTGTCTACGCGTACGGTGTTTGGTTGTCTGCCTTTGAAAAAGGCACTGAGTATTTACACAAATCAGAATTTCCTCATGATAATCATGCATTAATTCGGAACAAGGACTGACCACTTCCTTCATTTTCTGCAAATAAATGAACACTTTCTAGTTCCAACACGACAAGATTAATAAAACGCTTCGTGCTTTGCTCACCTCCGGGAAACAAGTACAAGGAACTCGTTTTAGGCAGTGAAGAGGAAGGGAGATCTAAAAGGCTCACGGTGGCACTTCAGATTTCAATTACAAAGCTGGTAGCCTTTGCATTCCACTACACGACACTACAGACCAGTGCTAAGTACGAACGTCTTCTCTTTTCTTCAGTGGCTACTACAAACACGTCCTACGATGGCGGCTGTCTTTTTTCATTAATAATAAAATTGCTATCAGTCTCTGCCTCATTTTCTCTGCGCCGCGCTGATGAGTCCATAAAGGCCCAGACGAAACAGTTCTGCCCGCAGATTGAGTATAGCAGTTCTATCACTTTACATTGACGTACGCCTGTGGGTGGGCAAGTCACACATACACCCAGTACCTTTCTCTTACATACTTTTTAAACTTCTTTTCTAAGAAAAAGCCATTTGCCGACAGTTCGCCTACACTTAACTATGCACTACATTCAACACACAATCCAGTAATTTTGTGATTTTTGTCAATGTTGCTTTGATAAAGTCTTTGTTCCAGCAATGCTGAGAAGTGTGAACGGCTGCCGTGTTCATTATAAACAAGCATAGTGTTCTGCTGTAGGAGTAGTACTCCCACTGTAGGAATAGTACTCCGAGTGTAGAAATAGTACTCCCAGTCCTATGTTGGAATAACGTTAGCACTCCCAGTGTAGGAATGGTACTCCCATGTTGGAAGAGAACTCAAAGTCACGTGGCGGAGCTTATATGAACTGCACTCATGAGACCTAGCTCTACAATGGATTTTTTCATGCCAGATATCTGGTGCATGATTTTAAAACAAGCAGCAACATACATTTTTTCTTAACAAACCAGTTTGCTTATTACTTTTGTAACGCACCGTAGGTTGTCTGTGTGCACGTCTGTGCGGAAGAAGTAAAATTATAATCTTTGTAGTGAGATGAAGGCAGAAATCATGGGAAACAACAAGTGCAAGTGGCTGTGTTGGAGTTTGCGGACAATAAGAAAATTAATAATAGAGAAATGAAAAGCCTGCTCACAAACCGGCCCACTCTTGCCAGCTGAGAATGGTGGATTGTGTAAGAGCAAGCGCTCTCCACTCAATGTGTTCATAGGAAATTGAGCGAGAGACAGAGAGAGACAGAGAGAGGGGGGGGGGGGGGGGGGGGGAGGGAGCAGACAAGACTATGATTATTGTATAGCAATCGACACGCGCACGCACACACACACACATATGAACACACACACACATACACACGCACGCACGCACACACACACACACACACAGCTGAGGTCACAGCGACAGTCACTCATAGGCACGCACAATACATGTATACTGCAAGCAAAACGAGCACGCACGTAAATACTCTTCAAAAGACGTGACCGATCAGCAGAACTTGGACACCAAAGCACCGGTTTCGTAGGGTAATCTGAGATTTATCTCACAGAAACACATGATATTATGCTAAAGTACGACGCACGCCTGACACTCATTGATCAAGTAAATACTTTTCCAGATACGAAAATTGGGTTAAAGGGAAGAAAATGGGTTAAAAGAAAAAAAAAGGGTTAAAGAAGAAACCAGCAGAATCGGAAAGCTTGATGTTCTAGTACGATATACACGTATACGTACAATACTCACATGACTGGATTCGTGTACGTAGCTTTAGCGTAAACGCCTGCGGAAACATAAAAAAAGAGTTGAAAATGGAATTCCGGAAGGCAGGGATAGTGCGAACTACGACTGGCATAAAACAAGACTAAAATTGATTTAAAACTGATTTGTTAAAAAAAAATCTTCAGTGCTCTCTTATACTAGCAAACGAAGAGGAAACTCCTCGACGAGAAGAAGTTCTAAAAAAGGGGGAGTGTAGTAAAAATTGGCTAAGAAGTGACAAATACGCCAGACAAATGACTCGGTGTAGGCGTTCCAGGGACGAAACACCACATCATCACTGATGGTGCCTATAGGCATGACCAGTAAGAAGTTCAGGGCTACGGACACACACGTGCAGCGCAGTCACGGCCAGCAAACAAAGCACGATGCAGACTGCACAGCGCTACGAGCGACCACTCGCGGGGATGCGTGCGTGCTATGGACACAGCCTACACGCGCTTATTGGCAGGACTGGAGCGTGCTTGTAAAGACCATGTTGGTTATTTCGAGACACACACACACATGCACACTCACACACACACACATACACACACGCACGCACACGCACAAACACACACACACCGCCTCAACGCAAGGACACATCAATACCGGGTCTGACCGATTGGGATGGGGGTGCGTTGTGACATGATTCACATTCTCAGCAGCGAAAGCTGTGCGGCTTGATCGGTTTAGAAGCAACCACGGACAGTAGGAGGGAGAAAGGAACTCCACACGCGCTCGACTTCGCAAGGAGTCTCCAGCGACTAGTCTGAATTCTGCATGCCCACAGACTCTCCGTGTCTGCTGGCAGGAGGTCGAGTCAAGGGATTGATTGATGCTGCCACTACGGCACAGCACCCAACACTGCATCCAATCCACTTCAGTCTAGATGCTGTCCGTGCCGTGCATGAACCACTGGAGCAGGACGTTCACGTCGGGATTGGCCGCCACGTACTCTTCGAAACCGGCCTCGTCGAGAGCGTGCTCGCGCGATACTCGCCGCAGGAATTCCTCCACGTGGTGCGTGCTGAGCGCGGCGAGACCGCGTTCGCGAGCGGCGCCCAGCACACTGTCGACGGAGAGGGCATCGTGACCGGCGGAGAGAGCGGCAAACGCAGCGCGACACAGCGCCTGTTTCTCGAGCACCTTCTCCGCGAGGTCCAGCGTCCCCACCACGTACTCGCGGAAGCGCAGCGTGCCGTCTTCTGAGCACGTGTCGTACTCGGCGAACAGCAGATTGGCGTGCTCCGTGACGGGCCAGCTCAGCGCGGCGAGGAACTCGGCGCGGCTCACTCGCCCGCTCTTGCTGGCGTTCATGCGCACGAAGCGCTCCAGCATGGTCTTGAGCGCGGGCAGGCGCACGTCGAACAGCCGATGGATGAGGCCGTACTCCAGCAGGCCGCTGTCCTCGTGCAGGCCGGCCGCGTGAGCTATCTCGCACAGGCGCAGGTCCTCCAGCGCATAGTCGGTGACCGGGCGACCCAGCGCGCGTGCAATCACCGCGCGCACGTTGTTGGCGTACAGGACTGGGTCGCGCTTCTCCTGCTCGCTGGGCACGTACACCGGCAGGTACTCGACTTCAAACGAGTTGTTCCACTGGCACATGACGTGGAAGAAGATGAACGGCAGCGACAGACCGAAGCTCTCCCAGACGCCGACGTCCGGCGTGTCGTATCGCCAGAGGATGGGTTGGACGGGCACGCCGGGACTGAACGCTCCCGTCTTGAAGCTGAGCACCGACTTGGCGTTGTGCGTCGTGCCCTCCGGGAAGATGACGATGGGCAGCCAGAATCCGGGCAAGTTGATACGCTGCACCATCTCCTGGACGGCGCTACCGCTCTTCTTGGCGCTGCGGTCCACCCAGATCGGCTCGGAGGCGGACGCAACGGCCGAGATGAATGGCACGCCGCTGTTCTCCTTGCGCGACAGCGGCGAGCCAAACGTGTACGGGTAGATCATCCAGCTGTCTATTACGCTCGAGTGCGGGGACATGATGTGAATGGGCGCCTCCTTGGCCGACGCTCGCCGGCCCTTCACCGGGATCCAGTGGTAGCCGAACGTCAAGAACAGCCACACGCGCGCCACGCTGGGCACCACCACGGTCATCAGTATGCGCTGCCACCAGACCAGGTGAGTGCCGGGCGTCCAGCCCCAGCTGGAGAATCGCGAGCACGTGTACACGATGGACATGAACACGAAATTGAGCAGCAGGCGAATAGGCAGCAGGAGAATCGCTCCAGCTACCAATTTAACTTTCCGCCACGTTGTGTATTCAATCTTGTTCGTGAACGGATTAGGGCCGTTGGCCTCGGGAAGGCGACGAACTCTCCCCATGTCGCAGTCGACTCTTGAAGAACTTAACAAAGTACAGTACCTCAAAGGTTTCACTCCGGCCTTTTGCGCTGCTAGCTGCACTGTTTTCAGCCGGACAGCAAATGACCAAATCGCTCCCACACAATGCCCTCACGTCACTGGTAATGTGACATGCCAATGGCAGAGAATATTGCTATTCAGCTCAGACTAGCAATTGCAGACATGGACAAGTAATAGTTACAAAAATACTGTGCGGTACGATCGCGTACCTTACAAACAAATAAAAATACAATGCAATAATTTTGTTTATTCTGAGTGCAGTTTTTAGCACCGGCAAAAAACGGATACGCTCGAAATGACGCGATCGATGTCAAGTGCAAGCTATCTGTTACGTCAGGATCACGTGAGCTTCCTTGTAGGCCTGGCATACTCATAGGCTGGCAATGCAAAAAGGCTGGAATGGGCTTGAAAGTGATGACGTCAAAACGGCCAGGGAGTAGTAAGTTGACATCAGATTTCTATTTTTGGATCCACTATAAGCGGCTAAGGTGTTACTTTGCTATTGCCTAAGTATGTGGGTGCATAGCAACCCACTCATGTCGCATGCAGGTGTGACTTTTATTTCGCCACCAGTTGTAACCCCGCCCCCAGTAGCCAAATCAGTCAGTTTCACTGGCTACATCACCATGCTGTGGGTAAGACCGCTTGAAATGTGCTTGGATCCATACAAAAACTGGATCCAAGTGGATCCAGTTTTTGAATTTTTGAAATTGTTGCTATGCTGTGACGTAGCACTTTCAAGCCCTATAATTGTGGATTATACAAGAAACCATAAGCTTTGATGTATAATCCTAATTGCATAAGGAGGTGAAGCGAAATGTAACACTGTATTGGCCCCTTCGTTTTCTCTGCAAACCCGCTAGAAATACCAGAATTTTTTAACGCCAAACACCATAGCAACCACTGCCCTGGATAACCCCTGTGCCACTGCCTGCCTCCATTGGCCATACGGTTTGAACTGCTCTGTAAATCCTGAGCACGCCCCAGTGGGGATGGGCCGGGAGGGACTACAGTGTTACATTTCGCTTCACCTCCTTATGCAATAATTGGGATTATACATCAAAACCTATGGTTTCTTGTATAATCCACAATTGCACTGCAGAGGCTCCGCTTCATGTAACACTGTAGCTATTTGTCGCAGTAACAAACCGCCCACAAGCAACGTGAAGCGAAATGGTGACGAACAATACATCACCGCAGGCCAATACCAGTGGAAAACAGGAATAAGTACCTGGCTAGAAAAACCACTATACATGTAGTGTCCAAGGTCAGAATACCATAATCGGTCTATTTCAGAGTCATATTATGACTCTGAAATAGACCGAATGGGAGTACAGGCAAGAGACGCCAAAAGAGAGGAAAAATGGGCTGACAACCCATCATGTCGTCATGCACTAAAACAAGACTAGATAAGAGTCCAGAATTACATGTACAACGTGACTACTTGCGAGTTAGTATTTGCAAAATCCAACTCATAGTCCAGGAACCGGACATAGCTAAGTCCGTCGAAGAACCGTGGCCGTGAACTGATCTGCCGCTGTCCGTGCAGGGCTCGCGTCCACTGGCAACAGATAGAAACGCCGAAAGGTAGATGCTGATGACCAATCGGCTTGGTGCAAGATATCCGCTAAGGATACCCCACCGGCATGCGCGGCCGATGTAGCAGCCCCACGCAACGAATGGGCTGAGAATATCGCTGTGTCCACTCCGGCCGCAGTCATACCATCCTTTATCCCGTGACCTGGCTATAGAGGACGATGTCACCGGCTTGAAAGGCTGCCGCAGGCTGAGGAAAATCTGCGGATGAGCAGTCTGACGGTGAGGAGCTGTGCGCCTGACATACTTCTGGAAGCAGCTTGATACGCACAAGCGTGGCGTGCTGTCGAAGACAGGCCACACCACGGTGGGAAGGGACGCATCCCCTCGGCAACCAGGCCGACGCTGCTTAGGCATGGAGGCATACGTCACACGGAGAGACCCATCACCCTCAGTAACATGGGAATGGAAATCCAAACGATGCACATCAGAAGAGCGCTTGGCTCCAGTCAGCGCCATGAGCAGAGCCAGCTTTATCGAAAGCAGGCGCAGAGAGAGAGAGGGTAGAATTGTCACCCAGACCATCCATCCAACCCAAGACATCGGAAACTTTCCAAGTACAGTCAGACCTCGTTTATCCGGATCCCTCGCCATCCGGAAGAAAATCGTTGGTTACCGATTTACAGCATATGTCATGCATATATACAGTATGTGTGTTCGCTTATCCGGTTCCCTTGCCTATCCGGATATTTTTGTGGAAAACGGATGTGTGCAGTTATACGAGGCCGACTGTATGGGAATACCGGGGTTGTGGAGGACGCTGTTGGAAGATGCCACGCATAAGCCGAACCACTAGGGGATGTTGGCCAACTGGCGCACCATCTACGCCTGGTAAAGTGGAGGACAGGGCAGAGCGATACACACTCAACGTGCGGTAACTTCGGCCCACGGCAAACATATCAGTTAGAAACTGCAATACTTGTGACACAGGCGGCTGAAAGGAATCAATCCGCCGTTCAGAACACCAACTGTGCCAAGCTGTCCATGCTGACAAATAGGCTGAGTTGGTGGAGTCCCGCCATGGTCCCAGGATGAGGGCAATAGTGCCTGATGAAAGGCCTGCCGCCGCATAGGATCGGGAGAGATGAGCCAGCCGGCTAGTTGGAGATGACCGCCCAGCACCATGGGATGAGGTTGATCCAGCAGTGAGGTGAGGAGCGCTGGATGGCCCGGTAATAGAACTGGACATGCTACCAGAAGATGGAGCAGGAGCGGATACCATGGCTGCGCATCCCACACTGGCGCCACCAGCAACACTCAGGCTGCACCCCGGGGACTGGCGCACTTTGTGCAGAACCCTCGGCAAGAGAGCAAAGGGTGGAAACGCACACAGGCATTGATCGGCCCATGATATGGCAAGAGCATCCACATCCAGTGCTCCGGGTTGAGGCCCCCAGGACACAAAGCTGTCCAACTGGGCATTGGTCCGTGACGCAAACAGGTCGATCGCTGGCTGCACCTGGAAGTGTTGGCAAAGGCCCCGGAACACTACTGGATCGAGCATCCAGTCGCTCGAATCGACCACCTGACGGGACGGGGCATCGGCCGGGTTCTCCACCGACGGTATGTACTGGGCTTGAACTGTGATGCCACGTTCCAGACACCACTCCCACACCTGGCAGGCCAGCTGGGACAAGTGCGGGGCATGTGTGCCGCCCATCTTGTTGAGGTAAGCCTGGCAAGTGGTATTGTCCACAAACAGGCAAACATGAAGCGGACGGTCCAACGCCACCCGGTTGAAGGCCTGAAGTGCCAGAAACGCTGCTGTCAACTCGAGGGCATTGATGTGCATGGAATGCTCCGCCCGAGTCCACCGGCCGCCCACCTGTTGATCCCTGCACACTGCTCTCCAGCCATCAAGGGAGGCATCCGAGAACACCACCAGATTGCAGGGTGGGCGAACCAATGACTTGCCGTTCCAGTCGCACGGTCACTCTTTCCACCACTGTAAATCCAGCCTGGCATCGGGTGTCCACTGGACCGGGTCGCCTCGTTAGACTGGGACTCGCGAAGAGCTAGGATCTTGAGCTCCTGCAGATGCCGGTAACGGAGCGGCGCTGTTAGCAGACCCGGAGAAAGGGATGTCAAGCGCCCCAACAGACAGGCTAACGTGCGAACAGTCACCCGTGGCTGCAGCAGAAGCTTGGTGCACTCCTGGCGAAGCTTCCCGATCTTCTCCGGAGGCACCCGCATCTCCATGGCACGAGAGTCCACTTCGAAGCCCAAGAATGAGATGTTCTGGGCAGGAGTCAACACCGACTTCTTGAAGTTGATGAGAAATCCCAGTTGATGTAACAACTGAATTGCCCGGCGCAAGTGCTCCAGTGCTTCCGCCGCCGACGATGCCATAATCAGCAGGTCGTCCAGATAGATAATCAGGCGCACACCTTGGCTGTGCAGAATGGCCATCGGAACCTTCATGAGAGTGAACACCCTTGGCGCGCTGCTCAGGCCGAAAGGCAAGCACTGAAATTGGAACAGCTGACCTGACCTGACCACCGAAATCGGAGCAGTCTCCTGAAATCGTGGTGGATTGGCACCACGAAATAAGCATCCTTCAGGTCCAATTTGACCAGCCAGTCGTTGGGCTGAAGGAGATCGGGTAGCAGCTTCAATCCTTCCATCTTGAAGTGCTCGTAGCGCACGAACCCGTTCAGCGCTTTCAAATTCACCACGGGACGTTCCTTGCCGGAATCCTTCTTTGGAAAGGTGAAAATCTGGCTGACGAGGACACTCCTGCACTCGAGTGACGGCCCCTTTCAGCACCAATTCGTCCACTTCGAGCCGCACAGCGAGCGCTCTGTCCTCCTCCAGAGATAATTCCCTGGGCTCCGTGCTTTGTGCGGGATCGGCCACGAGATCCAGCTTCAGGCCCCGCACCGCATCCAAGACCCACGGGTCCGACGTGATTGCCGACCAGGCTTGCACAAAATGCCTCAAACGCCCAGCGACCGGAATTTGGGGGAGCGGGGGCACGAGCGGAGCGCGCGCCAGCTCGTTGTGGGGTGGACTTGGATGGCCGCGAAGATGTACGTTGAGCTGGGAACGCGAACCATCCACCGGCAGGGTCATCAATGACCCTGACCGCGCCCCCGAAAGGGCCGATTGCCTCCACGCCCGCTTTTTGAACTGGCAGTGGCGGAAAAATGACCCTCTCGCCTATGGTTGTCATGGCGGGGAAATGAGCGGTGGCCCCCACGACGCCCACCAGCACTTGCTGGGTAATAATTATGGCCCCTGAAGTTGGAAGGCCGACTATCCTTGACCTTGTATGCCGGCTTCGGCTTGGACGAGCCAGACGAGCGGCGAAAAGCGTCAATTTCTTGAGTCCGCTTCTTGTATTGTCTGGTAAAGTCCTCGCCGAACAACAAGTTCCCAGCCGGGGCCATTTCCCGGAGGAGGCTGGACGGGCACTTGTTGGGGAGCTGCCCCGCCGCATGACCGAGATGCTATTAGCGGCATCACCCACCAAAGACACTGCCGCGGCGACCTGCAGGAGCTGCGTGATCTCCTTGGCTGGTCGCCCAGCATCCACTGCGGCCCAAGCCGCCGAAACGGGCGCAAACGCGGCACATACCCTAGTTTGCACTGCCGCCATGGCTTTATCGGTCTTCCGGCCAAAGCCCAGCGACGGGAGGTCGCGGACAAAATTATCCAGGCGAGGACACTGGGCCTCCTCCACCTCGGGAAATGGGCAGAGTATTTCAATTCTGCCTTCTGCTTGGAGGTGAGAGACCGCCGGGCATTAGCACGGAGGAATGCCGCAATATGCGCTGGTGGGTGCCAAGAGTCCTTTGCCCCTAAGCGCGACGGGTCAAAGACCTCATCTCCATGGTCACGGTGAGGTGAGGAGTCCGTCCCACTAGAGGAGAAATCCTCGCACGAGAAGCATGACCGACTACTAGATCCGGAGTCCATGGATGAGGACCGGGAGCGTCTGCCCCGCGAGCGTCGACGACGAGGAGAGATGGAAACTCTCCGCCTAGCTCCCCCGGCCAAGGCCCGGGAGTGGACGACATCGCCGGGTCCCGACCCGGACTCACTCGACGAACGACGACGTCGTCGTTGAGATCGATCCCCAGTCCCGGTTCCATGCCCTCGTACAGAGGGAGCCCTATTATGGGGTTCCGGTGAAGCCGTGGGGGATCGGTCACGATACCCCAAGCTCTGCGAGCGGTGCCTTATGCGGAAATCCCGTTCAGGGCGCATGCGCGGACTGCCTGCTCGCGGCCTGGCCTTTTCCAGTCCCCGACGGTGTTTTTGATGGGAAAATGGCGATCGAGAATGGGAACGACCGTGGCCGAACTCATTGTCGGAAACAAGGACGTTCAACCTGGGGATTTGTCCCTAGCAAAACGTGCATGGCCATTGTAACCTACAGATTCATCATCTGAGGCCCGGGGGCTCTCAGTGGCAACCCTGTGTGACTCAAGCCCTGAGGGTCTCGGAGGTGGTGTCTGCTGTGTGCCAATTTGTGAGCCGCCGGCAGAGGCGGAAGGACCTGTTTGTATACCGCCGGAGTGAGCGGGTGGACCATTTAGTATGCCGCTGGCAGAGGCGGATGGGTCATTTTGTATTCCGCTGGTAGGGGCGGAGGGACCGACTTGTATTCCACTGGTTGGGGCGGAGGGACCATTTTGTATCCCGCTGGTGGGGGCGGATGCAGCTTGTAAAGCCAAACGCACCTCAGGGTGAGCTAACAACGAAATAAAATCCGAAGGGTCCATCGTCGTGAAAGCTTCGCTAGGGGAAACTGAATCAAAAAAGGAAAAGACACGTCAAAGTCACCTACGAAGAGAGAGAAAAACTTGCAAACCACTCTTTACTTGCAGAGAAAACAAGGCCAATGGCAATGGAGGCAGGCAGTGGCACAGGGGTTATCCAGGGCAGTGGTTGCTATGGTGTTTGGCGTTAAAAAATTCTGGTATTTCTAGCGGGTTTGCAGAGAAAACAAAGGGGCCACTACAGTGTTACATGAAGTGGAGCCTCTGCAGTGCAATCATGCAGGGCGTAGTACAATACCAAGAGTAGATAAACAAGAGTGTGCAACTCGCGGATGGGTTGGCCCACGGCGGAATTTTTTGTTGACGTAATCTTTTCGACGACGCACGCGCTATGAGTCTTTCGGAAAGTTTTCCCTCGTGCACTTGCTTGGCCGCATTTACTACAAAGTCGGTGCCCAGCACGTGCTCTCACACTGCTCTGCAGCAAAATGCGCGTTCATCTGAAAAAAAGGTGACGTCAACAAAAAATTCCGCCCTGGGCGGGGGTGTCTGCAGATTGTGCAGGAGAGATCCGGAGTTGCACACTCTTGTTTATCTACTCTTGATAATACCAAGACTGCAAGAGTAGCTTCTATCTAGTATCTCTAATCTACTCTTGATAATACTAATACTAATACTAAAAGTACATGCAAGTCAAAACTGCCCATGGGGGTTATCTACTCTTGATAATAGTATTGTACTACTCCCTGTCCATATGGCCTCAGTGGCCTGGCCTAGCATAGCCCAAATTTGTGGCAAAGCTTCCAGCAAAATCCCAGTTAGACGGCACTCTAGTTTCTTTTACCCGAATCACAGCGGAGGACGTTAAGTTCCATCTCCGTACTATGGACAGTCGCAAAGCGAGCGGTCCTGACGCCTTCCTTTACTAACTTGTGCCTGATCAAATTGCACCAACGCTTGCCTCTCTCTTTTCGTTATCCCTCGAAACTGGAGAATTCCCAACGCCCTACAAGCTAGCACACGTCCGTCCGATCCACAAACGTGGGGACGCTTCCGACCCTCGCAACTACAGACCCATCTCCCTCCTTCCTCTCATGTCTAAACTTCTCGAGAGGTGTGCGCTAGAGCAACTTACGCAATACATGGATAGCGCCAGTCACATGGAATCCCTCCCTGCAGTTCAGTTTGCGTACCGCAAAAAACATTCCTGCGACGATCTTCTCACTCTGGTGGCGAATGATTGGAGTCAAAGTCTAGACCAGAACGAGTATGTGGCTGCAGCTTTCCTCGACATGTCCAAAGCCTTCGACACTGTCAACCACAGTTTGCTCCTCCAAGAACTGTTCGAGATTGGCGTGGGAGGGGTTGCACTGCGTTGGTTCGCATCATACCTTACTGACCGCCAGCAGAGAGTTGTCACCAAGTCTAGCAGAGATTATTATTATTCTGCCTCCAGAGGTGTACCAACATGGCTGTACATGTACAATACATGGCTAGTGTTAGATTGACAGCATGAATCAGCTCGTCAGCTGTAAACAGTTTTTTTGTCATCACCATGACAGCTGACGAGCTGAGAGAAGGACGCCATGGGCAGAAGTTGGAAAGAAAAAGAAAAAGAAGTTTTTATACAAGTTAAAAAAGAGCGAAGACAACAAGACGACATCAGGAGTAGTCTCCTAACCCCCTAGCATAACGAGGGTCAGAACCGGGTGCGATACCCATAATAAATATTATGGTTCAAATGG
Organism: Sycon ciliatum; assembly: GCF_964019385.1. Taxonomy (NCBI): domain Eukaryota; kingdom Metazoa; phylum Porifera; class Calcarea; order Leucosolenida; family Sycettidae; genus Sycon; species Sycon ciliatum. The sequence continues at coordinate 18,476,259 of NC_088654.1, read as the reverse complement.
TCCGCAGGGACCGACGCTCTGCCAACCGCGGAAGGTTGTAGTAAGGTCACTGTTTTCGAACACAGTGTCCTCCTCCTTGTTTAATGCTGTCGAATCTAACAATTACAACAAGGTTTATCTAATACTGGTTTACCAGTTTTGAGTATATCATAATTATGTACATGGCTGTACAAGTGTACATACATGTACATCTCTCCCTTTTGAAATTCGCTTCCATAGAATTGGGCACCATTGCCCGTTTGGCCTTGCGAAGCAAAATAAAAATCAACAACAACAACAACATGGACCGGGTAGCGATTTTGTTTGGCCGGCTGGAACCACTGCGGTTGGTCAGCACGGTCATCGCAGCCTCGCAGGACCAACGTTTTGGCCACCAACGAGTTACGTGTGCTTTCTGCTGAGGAGGTCACTCAGTGACCTGACAGTGTCAGGTGCACTCACCGCATGATTTCACTCACCATCGCGAAGCATGGGCGCCTATGCCTAGGGAGTATGGTGTCGCCCAGGGAGTCGTAAAATACCGGTATTTTACGACTCCCTGGTGTCGCCACTCGTACATGCAATTGTTAGATTGACAGCATGAAACAAGGTGGAGGACACTGTGTTCGGAAACAGTGACCTTACTACAATCGCTGAAGGTTGTAGTAAGGTCACTGTTTCCGAACACAGTGTCCTCCCCCTTGTTTCATGCTGTCAATCTAACAATTGCGTGAACTATAACACGGTTTATCTAATACTGTTTTTTAACCAGTGTTGGGTCATATAACACCATTACATCGTACATTCATGTACTGGCTAATGGCCATTATGTTGATCTACTGACAAACTTACCACAAGCCCAGCCACGTCATGAAGGTCTATTTCCTGGAGGGCAGGTACGTTTAAGTCTTACGGATGTCAAGTGGAAGCGTTGGTCGGTCTGACTGAACTCTCTGGAACGCGAGCCTTGAATACTTTTTCCCTCTGTTAAATGTACGAAAAAACAATGCCTGGCTTGGAAGCAGACTCACCGACGATAAAATGACTGTGTGGACACAGTATGGTGAAGATTTTCTGTGTAGACTAGAGACGTCGACAGCCGGTGTTTCTGCTAAGTCTTTTCCCTGGTCCCTTTGCACCTCCCCTTCATCCCCCTCGACTTAGGCCTCGGCCTTTGGGGAATCCATAAATAAATAAATAAATAAAATAAAATATCCCATCCCTGTAACAGATTCACTGTTACTACTAACACTAGAAATAGGATACACTTATCACCTGCTATTATCACGCTGCTGCTGTTAGGTGTTATGTCCATCATTGCTTGTTCATGTATATAAGAATGCATTATGGCAAGGATCATTGCTTATTCCAAGAATGACTACTGAAGTTAGTTGGACTGTTTCACTGGTAGCAAGAGGATGGTTTTTCTTTTCGTCGTGTTCGGGCTATGCGCAGTGGCCGCATTAGTCGCCTACGGTATATTCGAGATTCAGAAGCGTCTGAATCACCTTATCGCACTCGGTCAGTGCGATGGATCAGATCAAACGCCAAGACGTGCTCAAGCTCCCAGCGGAGAGAGGCCACGCATGCGCCATGTTAAGTCTCCGCCTGTGTTTCGTGGAGATACAAGAGAGTTCAAGGAGTGGGCCTTCGCCATCGAACTCGCCATGAAGTCCCTGCAGCTGGACAACGCGGAGGAGCGCTTGAGCTACGCGGCGAGTTTTCTGGAGGGCAACGCTCGTCTTTGGTTTATCGCCTCTCAGGAGGCAAACACGCTGTTTGCCGACTGGCCAGACCTGAAGAGCAAGCTGGGAGAAGTGTACGGCCCGGTTTATGACAGGGAACAGGCGCGCATCGACTTATTCGCTCTTCACCAAGATGAGACTCTTGACGAATACATCAACAAATTTTCGCGGCTTAGCTTACAAGTTCCCGAGCTTGATGACCACTCCAGAGCTATCTTGTTCACGCGTGGGCTGGCTCAGGGCCTAAGCGGTGAGGTACTTAGGGAGCATCCGCAACATTTGGCCCAAGCCATACGAGCTGCGGTCTCAGCAGACCAGTCGATGCGGCTAGCCCAAGCAAGCTACGCCAAGGCAGTGCGCGCACCAGGGCATCAGAGGCGCCAGCCTGGACCCTGGTCAAGCCAACCAACACCATCCGGTGGGAGAGAAACCAGGGAGCCAGAGGGTCGTTCAAGGCTGTGTTTCGCCTGCAGGAAACCCGGCCATATTGCCAGATTCTGTCCAGAAGGAGGGAGGAACGCCACAAGCAAGCCTTCTTTAAACGATGGACGCCAGTAAGGAAGGGAGTGCGACTACTGGCGAACACGAGAGCACCCAGGAATAGGCCACGAATCAAAGTTCAGAACAAATTCAGCCCCTTAGCAAATGAGGAACCACGCCACGAGGAGACCGAAATTCAAGCCTCGCCTGTCAAGCATTCGTCACCTGATACTGTTGGCCGGCCTAATGAAGTAACCGCCAGCACAGGGAGCATTTCCGCCGACAACGAACACGACCTAATGCGCGTCCAGGGCAAGATAAATGGACGTCGCGTTACCATGCTACTGGATTCTGGGTCAACCCACGACTTCATTTCAACTGACTTTGTCAAGAAGCACAACATCTCCACAACAACCGGTAGCGACGTCCTGAACGTCACACTTGCTGATGGATCGGTCCGCTCACAGCCTATTACGAAAACGGACAGCTTGAAGACCGTAGTCGGCGACTTTAGCGAGCACCAACAGTTCCTAGTATTCCCTATGACGCGGTATGACGTGATCCTCGGCAAACCATGGCTGACCCGGACGAACCCACAGATCAATTTTCGTACCAATGAAATCAAGCTGGAGGGTGGATCCATCATCTGTCAACCGAGTGAAAGTGATGGCACGGACAAATCCAACCCACCGATCGAGACGTTCCTCATCTCAGGGAAGCAGGCTAGGCATGCAATGAGAGGTGGCGCAGAAGGAATCCTAGCGTATGTGACAGCAGATCCGGACGAGCCACAGACGGTGGATAGTCCGGGTAGGGAGGATCAGAAGGATTTCAAGGACCTGCTGAAGGAGTTCGGGGACGTCTTTCCCGATGGGCTTCCAAACAAGCTGCCACCCAGAAGAGGCGCAGATCACGAGATAAAAACGGAAGAAGGAGCTAAACCGCCATCTCGTGCAGCATATCGTTTACCAAAACCAGAGATGGATGAGCTTCAAGCTCAGCTCACCGAGCTGCTCCGTAGAGGATCCATCCAGCCCAGCAAATCCCCATACGGAGCCCCTGTGTTCTTCGTAAAGAAAGCGGATGGAACACTTCGAATGGTATGCGACTGGCGTGAGCTAAACCGCATAACCATTAAGAACAAGGCATGCCTACCGAATATTGACGACCTCTTTGATACCGTCCAAGGCAGTGCGTATTTCACCAAGCTAGATCTGAGGTCCGGTTACAATCAGATTCGAATAGAAGAAACAGATATTCCGAAGACAGCAATAAATACCCCATTCGGTCACTTTCAGTTCACAGTGATGGGTTTCGGCCTAACAAATGCCCCGGCAACATTCCAAACCTTGATGAACAGTGTCCTCCAGCCATACCTGCGTAAATTCGTTGTGGTGTTTCTAGACGATATCCTCATATTCAGCAAATCATGGGAGGAGCACCTCGATCATGTCAGAACCATCTTAAACGCCCTCAGGAGGAATGAGCTATATTGCAAACCGTCTAAATGTGAATTCGGCCGGACAGACGTTCTGTTTCTTGGGCACCGGATAGACGGCCAATGCATTTCTCCAGATCCAGAGAAGATCAAGGCGTGCATAACTGGCCTGTCCCGACGACGGTCACGCACGTAAGACAGTTTCTGGGATTCGCTAATTACTTTCGAAGGTTCATTAACCATTTCTCGGCCATCTCCAAACCCCTGGAGGAACTGACAGGGAAACATGTGCGCTTCGAGTGGAATCAGACTCGACAGGAGGCATTTGAGCGATGGAAGTCTGCTCTGCTGGATGCACCAGTGTTGCGACTAGCAAACGTCAGTCAGGATTTCCGCGTTGAGACTGACGCAAGTGACTTTGCTGTGGCAGGAGTCTTAACGCAGCAAGCAGAGGACCAGTCCTGGCATCCTGTGGCTTACGTGAGCCGAAAGCTGTATTCTGCCGAACGGAATTACACGGCCGCCGAGCGAGAAGCTTTGGCTGTAGTGTACGCCCTGCAGTGCTGGCGAGTCTACCTATTTCGCCACTTTCAACTCTACACCGACAACATGGGAGTTGTCTACCTCAGGACCAAACCAAACTTAACCAAGAGAGAGGCTCGATGGATTGAATTCCTGGCCGACTATGACTACACGGTACATCACAAGCCAGGGAAGTGTAACATAGCAGACCCGTTGTCACGTCGACCAGACTTGGAACTGAATGGAATCGAGTTCTCTCTGGATGTGAATCAAGGAATTGCGAATCAGATCTCAGCAGGGTATGATAGTGACCCAGAGCTTTCGCCAGTAATCAAGCGCTTGATGGCTTGCAGCGAAGACGCCATGCATGAGCGATACGTCTGGAACAGTGTGGACCGGCGGCTGTACCTAGTAACATCGGGCGATGCTCGCCTCTGCATTCCTCGCGGTCCGGTACGGCTGCAACTGCTCAAACAGAATCATGATTGCCTGACGGCCGGCCATCCGGGGAGAGACAGGACCTACCTGAAGCTGAGCAGATACTTTATTGGCCAGGCATGAGAAGTACTGTGAAGGACTTCGTTAAATCTTGCGACCGGTGCCAACGCGTAAAGGGTAGCCAGACCAAGGTAGGACTGTTGCAGTCCCTTCCAGTCCCCGAGCAGCCCTGGACAGACATCAGCATGGATTTCATCATGGCACTGCCGCTGACCTGCCGAGGACATAGCGCCATTCTAACCTTTGTGGACCGTCTGACAAGTATGTGCACCTAATCCCGACGACTGTTCATGTTGACTCTAAGGAGGCAGCCCGATTGTACGTGGATCATGTGTTTGCTGCCCATGGCTTGAGCAAAACGATAGTTTGTGATCGAGATCCGCGATTCACGCCGGCGTTCTTCAAGGAGGTTTTCAGTATTCTTGGCGTGGAGCTAAAAATGAGCACGGCCAACCACCCGCAGACCGATGGCATGACTGAGCGTGTGAACCGTGTCATTGAGGATACGCTAAGAGCTTTCGTCAACCATAGGCAAAACAATTGGGATGAACTCCTATCGCTATGTGAGTTTGCGATCAACAATGCCGATCAAGCGTCAACAGGTAACACGCCATTTTTCCTCAACCATGGATGCCATCCAGTTACTCCCTCGAGCTTATTGACGAAGCAGAAAGCTGGCATGGACACGAATGGTCCGCTGTCATGGCTGGATGGCCGCGTAGAGGCACTACGTGAGGCACAGGATGCCATCGTGGCGGCGCAGGCCCGGCAATCATTGTATGCGGATCGAGGACGGGTGGAGGACGCCCTGAAGGAGGGGGATGAGGTGTTGGTCTTCAGGGACTTCCTGCTGACGCCCGAGGAACGAGACAGGCCTTCACACAAATTAAGGCTCAAGTGGTATGGGCCGTTCAAGGTGCAGAAGAAAGTGGCCCCGAATGCGTACAGATTAGCTCTTCCAAGAATCATTCGGGCCCATCCAGTGTTCAATATTGCTGCCCTCAAGCTGTACCATGGCAATGAGATACCGGGCCGTACTCAGCCGGCACCTCCACCCCTAACCGATGCGGATGGCCATACGCGGCACATTGTCGAAAAGGTGTTGTCGCACAAGAAGAGAGGACGGCGCACGCAGTACCTAGTGAAATGGAAGGGCTACCGAGATGCCACCTGGGAGCCGGAGGAATACTTGATGGATGAAGCAGGAAACGCTATTATTCCGCTGAAAACCTACCTGGACCGTTTTTCATAAAATTGCTATTTAATTGGCAGCCACAGTTGTATTGCTAGTTTCTACGTGTTGCAATAGAAATGTAGCATTCTGCATGATTAGGATAGTGCTTCCCTGCCAGCCAGGCGTTATTTGCAGAGGACATGCACTGGATCTTGAGTTCATCAGTGTTGTTTTCGGCTAGCATGCATTCCACATATCCATGCATGATCATTAGTTACCATAACTGTTCCTTCGAATTGGTACTGTTCTGACAGTTGAGAGGGGGGAACGGTGTAACAGATTCACTGTTACTACTAACACTAGGAATAGGATACACCTATCACCTGCTATTATCACGCTGCTGCTGTTAGGTGTTATGTCCATCATTGCTTGTTCATGTATATAAGAATGCATTATGGCAAGGATCATTGCTTATTCCAAGAATGACTACTGAAGTTAGTTGGACTGTTACAATCCCCATGACTATTCAAGGAAACTCCCTTCATAAGTATCCATTTGCATTTTTGGAGAATCCTCCAAATAAAGTCTGAATTTCCCTGATGTTGCCTTGAGCTCCAGGCGCTAGGCGTGAATTGAATACCTGTATCCTCCGTAATCCACAATTTAGCCCTATAAAGATCAGTCTATTGACTCTATTCTTATTATTCTTTCATTCAACATCATATGCCTCAACTGGTGAGCTCAGGGGGAGCGAAACAGCTGTCTGGAGGGTCATTGTCAATATCAATCTATATACCGGAATTGTCCTCGCTGTGGTGGTGGTGATGTGAGTGCAGAGTTTGGATCGGCCAAGAGAGCGCAATGTGGTGGTGTGGTGTATTGGATTCCATTATCTTATCATGCAATAGCGTTCCGGTAAAAGAGCAATGCTCGTACTTCGAAGTACGTCACTAGCGCTGCCGCTTTGACAGGATTTCTCCTAGGATCTAGGAGTTGCCCATGTCTACATGTACATGTACATGTACATCAGGGAGTCGTAAAATACCGGTATTTTACGACTCCCTGATGTACGTCTCTCTGTTTTCCCACGGACCTACAGCCATTTCATCGAGCAGCACTGTACTTGTACAATCTGTCAATCATGTACGTGATTGTAGATAAGATGTTTATTGTCGCCACAAGCTGTCATACTTCGAGGCTCATGCTGATACCGATAACTGTTCAGTCTTAGCAGCATCAAATGAGTTTAATACCAGTATGTTATCATGAAAGCCTTCCAAGAAGGACGAAACAAGGACGTCAATCACTCTCCCGGCAATGGCACCACCTCCATACTGTTATTACTAGGCACCAGGACAACGTTCCCTACTTGTAAACTCTGTGACAGTGTGGGACGGTATGAGTCTATTCACGGACATTACTGACAACTGGGTGGGAACGTAGAGCCGGGCTGGAAAAAGAATACAGAACAGGTACTACTAGTACATGACTGAGTCTCTACACTGTACATGACAGACACATGTACATACATGTATGTACAATCATGTATGTGCATGCAATTGTTAGATTGACAGCATGAAACAAGCTAGGTGGAAGACACTGTGTTCGAAAACAGTGACCTTACTACAACTTTCCGCGGTTGGCAGAGCCCCGGTCCCTGCGGACCATTTGAACCATACGGGGTATTATGCTGTCAATCTAACAATTGCGTGAACTACAACAAGGTTTATCTAATACTGGTTTACCAGTTTCGGATTATATCATTTACCTGATTACTGAGTCTGTACAGCAGGGAGTAGTAAAATAATATATGTATTTTACTACTCCCTGCTGGACAGTGTAGATCTACATGCCGATATGTCACATACATGTACATGTATGTACCGGTCCGATACGTCAGCTCAGTCCACCATCGAGAGAGTATCCATGCCGAGGCTAGAACATGAAGGCTTGAAGCGCTTCAGCTGATCAGGTAGATACATGATTTGTACACATGTTTTCACGGTTTTTGCATGCGTTTCTTCCGTCCTGATCCTGTGACGTGAACCCCAGTCCGAGCGTGAGTTGGACAGGCCAAAGCCGCGGGCCGCGAATCTCACGCCCGACCCTCCACTACTCAGATGAGTATGACTACCGCGTACCGATATCATCCGATTATAGAGCCACGCTGCGCTCTACATGACTATGTGACATGCGGTCTGCTGCTCTAACTTGTCTAAGCTACATTTTACTCGCCCTGCGGCAACGCGCCGTGGAGTCTTGTCAGAAAAGAACGACTGCCCTCCTCGTGAGCAGCGACGACTCTTAGAAGGGCGCTCGAGTTTGAAAGGTGTGCGTCGTGAGCCTTCGCACAGTTTGACAGCAGCGATGGCCATGCTGACAGCGGCTGTAGCAATCGCGACAACTGGATGCTAGAATGTGTAGTCGCCAGCTAGGGTACTCCGGGCCCGCCCCAGCGCTGATCCGAAACTACCGTTATCGCCCGACGCGAATGGCAACCAAAGGCAAAGGCAACGGAACTACGGCAAGGCTGGATATGAACGAAATTTGATTTGAACAGGGCTTCCCATACCCGGCTAGAGCAGCGCCGAACGGAGCGAACCGACTGGAGTTACTAGAAAGAGGCAGGCCATCAGCTCTCGTTCTGTATTCTGAGCGTGGAGTCAGAAAGCTTGGAAGATCCAACGCCCATTTCATCTGAAAAATCTGGAGTTTGGTCCTGGGATCGTGGAGGGTTCTTTTACTTTTAGGTGATTTGCTGTATTCATCATGTCGGGTTTGCTTCAACTGGTCGGCGATGCGGTGCGCAACAGCCCGCTAGTGGGTCGCAAAAACAACACCTACTCGATGACCCAGGCGGAGGACGACGACCCGTTCAATCGCGGCCTGACGTTCCACGTCGAGTACCAGGGCGTCGACAAGCTGCCGTTCGCCGCCGGCGCCAAGGGCGCGGAGATGAGCGTGCCGGCCATCGAGCGCGTAGCGCAGCGCTGCCGGCCGCCGTTCCGCAAGTTCAGCGTGCTGGTAACGGACAAGAGCCTGCGCCTGAAGGACCAGGCCACGAAGCAGCTAGTCGATGACGTACCACTGTACTCCATAAGCTACTGCGGCACGCACAACAAGCTGGAGCGCACGTTCTGCTTCATCGCCAAGGACGCGGACACGGACGAGATGCGCATACACGTGATGCGCGCGGCTGATCGCGCCAAGGCGCAGGCGATGATAGTCACGGTGAGCAAGGCGTTCAACATCGCCTTCCTCGCCTGGCAGGCAAAGCAGAAGCAGGCGCGTGCTCACGACACGGCGCCGGGCGCAGACTCCCCTCGCGCCCAGCGCCGCATCAATGAGCTGCGCGCCAAGCAGGAGAAGCGGCTCAGCCAGCAGGACGACGTCAGCGTTGCGGCGGTGACGACCAAGATGGCCAAGGCCACCGTGACGACAGAAGCACCGGTACCGGCGGCGGTGAGCAGTAATATCGACGACGACTTGGACGACATGTTCACGCACCTGGCCGAGTCGCGGTCTAATCCCGACCTGTTGGAGAATGACATCGGCGCCACGCCAACCGGTTTCGACTGGGAGCAGACCAAGGACCACGTCGACCCAAACTCCACGCCAAACTTGCTGGACTAAACGCGTGCACTGCGAATCCAGATTGAATAGGCCCATTGCGCATTGCCAAATATGGGTTGCATGAGTAATGCACGCGAGTACGCTTTGATCAATGGGAATGCACTGCTGAACACCCCACACGACCATACCCAGGTGGCTGAGTGGGGTGTTTGCGGTACAAATTACGCCATTGCGCAATGGGCTTATTGAATGCCCTCGCCCTATTCGGTTACGTTTGATAGCCAGCATATCAGGAAGCTTGTGTGTTCTGTGCTTGCGTGCAAGTTTGTTCTATGCAAAGGTGAATGATCGATGCCTTTGTTGGCCACGTGTGTATCTGTGTGTGTGTGCGTGCGCGTGTGTGTGTGTATTTCACTTTGTAAGTGATTGATATAATCTTTGTACAGCATGCCCCCCCCCCAAGAATCTCTCCACTATACTGAACAGCAAGTCTTACTTGGAAATACTCTATAAGCTTGACACACTACTGACCCTCTCTTCTCACTTTGCCTACACGCTCACAGACGGTACTGTTGGTATTTGTTTCACCGTGCACCATTGGCCGTTATAGCACAATGCTATCAGTAAGCTTTTTTTTTGAATATGTTGTACAAGCACACCTCTTTGCATACAGTCATGCCTCTTATGGCGTTATAATGACAACGTTCTCGTATTTATGATGCTGATGAGCTGCATGGCTTTAGTGTGTATTTGCTGCATAGCTTTTATTCACACTCTCCTGGCTACTCAAAATCTCACAAATGTACATGTACTATGGATACTTCGAAGTATAACTATGCCAGTCATGCGACTTTGAGTAGACAGTTCCTGCTTGGGTCTAGTTGTAGAATTCTCCGGGCATTACTACCACAGTAAAACCTGTAACTAAAGACCACCGTGACTAGCGACCAGCCTGGTACTACAGACCACTTTGCCAGGCACGGCACAGTCTCACATTCATTATTATGGTTGTGCGGTGCAAACCTCTAACTAAGGACCACCTGCCACTAAAGACCGCCGGCTTTCTCTGGCTTCAACGGGTGGTCGTTAGTCACAGGTTTTACTGTATTGGGAGGAACGTTATACTGTAAGTCTACAAATTTCCGCCCCATTCAAATTTCAGCCTCCCAGGGCTAAAACCGATTTCGGCCGCATCACGTTTTCGGGCTGTACTGCTGCCGCCTGTATACACGTCACACTGAACCTCGAAAAACTAAACTTCGGCTGCAACAAATTTTCGCCCAAACATGACCAGGCCGAAAATAGCCGAAAATAAAATTTATCAGACGCCGAATATATTTTTCTTGGCTTACAGTACTAAAGGTTCATTGTACAGGGCTGCATGCAGGGCTTTGACCGTGTGCATGTCTGCCTTGCATGCATGCCTACACAGTTAGGTCCACAGTGAGCATCGAACACCGTAGAAACAGAGCAGCCGGTATGCGGTTGGCACGGCATGACGTAACGAATGGGATAGATAGCGATATGACGTGACAAGAACAGACAACGGCTCAATGCTGTGAATCTTGGCTCGGCCAGACTTGCCAGTTGACCACGAAATGTGGCAGTCCAAAACTGAGCTCGCCCAAGAACAGGGGTGCTGATGGCGAGGTAGAGAGAGGGGGGGGGGTAAGAGCAGGCACGTGCGCCGTATGGGTTCCTGGGTGCCCGAAACCCCCTTTTTTTCGCTCAAAATGCAGGATTTTGCTTCATTTTTTGAAAATTTTCCCGGGGGAGGCCCCCGGAACCCCCCCCCCTTGAAGGGCACCTGCGCACGCGCCTGAAAAGCATACATTTACAGTACGTCCTGGACCCATCCTGCACACATATGCACCTGGACCCATCCTGCACACATATGCACCTGGACTGTTCCTGGACCCATGCGCACATATAGGCAACTGCATCATTCCTGGACCCATGCTACACACATGGAACCTGTACTGCTCCTGAACACATGCTATAACCTGGACTGTTCCTGGACCAATGCGGGACACATGGGCACCTGAACTATTCCATAGGCACCAGTAATATCTCTGGTTCGTGCAGACAATAAGCAACTTGATATGCATTCCCAAAAACAGGGCTTGAAAGCGATGACGCCAGAAGTCAACAAACAACGACTTCTGGGTCAAATTGGATCCACTCTGTTCATAGCGGAGTGCTATCCGGGGGACAGATCCCTCACATTGCCATACCCTGTTGTGCCTTCTTTCAGCACCAACAATGAATAGGCCACGGAACACGTACATATCACTAATCATAATTACATAAGTGGGTATACCCAGGTTTCAACAGTGCTCAACACCACAGGGGCGGAGCGTAACCACAAAGGTCAAAAAGAATGGTTTCACCAATTATAGAAACATACGTTGTAACGCTGCGTTTCATGCACGTAGCTAAATGCTAAGGCAATCATCAGACAACTAATCATAATTATAACATCAACTTCTCCACAAAGGCAGAAGAGAACAGAGACAATCGGCTACGTCATTGCTGTAACGCTGCGTTTCATGCACATAGCAAAGCTAAGGCAATCCTCAGACAACATCAACTTCTCTATGGCATACCGGTAGACCCATAGGTCTATATGCACAGGTAAATCAGTTGTGTAAGGTCCTCAGGCCGCGTATAGTGCTCTATGACCAGTGGACAGAGCCAGTAGTACAATGATCACACAGCAATGAAGCTTATGCTGTCTGATGAGTGTTTCACACGAAACTCCGAGTAACGGCGGCAAGAGATTTGTTTGCTTCATTGCTGTGTGATCATAGCACAGGTAAATCAATGGAACACACCGGTACATGTCATCACAGAGTACCTACATGTATATGGCTGTTGATTTAACTTAACCATTGCATATTAACCATTGCATATCAAGTATTGCCGGTCTGTGAGTTGTGACTGGTGTCCTGTAGCAGTGTGTCACACACACCAACAGACCTGGGATCACTGAACGGGATACATAACGGTTGTCCCACTCATTGCGCAGGCTGAGATGCTGATCTGTTACGAGATCATGATGCTCCAACATCATGGCCACATTACAGAAATTCTTCCAAAGCAATACTTTGATGCCTGGATGATGTCATCATGGCATCACCACTTTGCTGTGATGATGTCATGACTCATGAATGTAATACATTGATATCATGATGACAGGTTGATCACTGATCAGCTTTTCTCGTATTTACCATGAGTTGCCATCAGGCCAGCATGTCTTGGATATCTGATTGCACCAGCCGCCGTACTCAGAGTGTGGCTAGACGGCAAAGCGCTGCCGATTCCGTCCTCCCTGCTGCGTCTGGGAGCTGGTGAGAGAAGGAAGAATATCAACAATGACAACTTCACAGTCTAGTGCATGTGTCGTCTGCTTTAGGTGACGAACTACCTCTTCGCACTCGCCACACACCAAAAGGACTAGTAAATTGGTTGTTCTCTATTTCGAGAGAGACCTTTTCTGAGTCATTCACATTATAACTGTATTGTGTGCGTGCGTGCGTGTGTTTGAGTGTATGTATGTGTGTGCGTACGCGTGCGTGCGTGTGTGTGTGTGTGTATGTGTGTGTGTGCGTGTGTGTGTGTGCGTGTATGTGTGTGTGTATGTGTGTGTGTGTGTGTGTGTGTGTGTGTGTGTGTGTGTGTTTGTGTGTGTGTGTGTGTGTGTGTGTGTTTGTGTGTGTGTGTGTGTCCGATATGGTGCAGTGGTATGTGCAGTCGATTTCCAATCGAGAGGTTGCGGGTTCAATTCCCGACGATTATGGTCGCACACGTCTTTCTTGTCTTTCTCGGACTCTTCCTGACTTTTCTTTCATTCTCCTGGGTGGTTACCAACAGCCAGTGTATGACGGAGTATGTGGTGTGGTGTGTGTGTGTGTGTAGAAAAAAATGGAAAAATGAAAAATAGGGATTCACTGGCCAGAAAAAGTCACTTCAAACAGCTGTGTGGTGGATACCAGGCTAAAAATAGTGGCGGTCAATTCATCAGCCTTGCAAGCTGTTGAATGGTGTAATCCCAGCACAAGTTGCTATGTCTAACATAGCTGTTCGCTATCATCGCTTCCGCGACGGGCATGTCTGAGGTCTGAGGTGTGCGTGCGCGCCTGTGCGTGCATGTGTGTGTGTGTGGGGGGGGGGGACCACGCTGCTACCCACTGTCTCCCTCTCTCTCTCTTTACTCATCAGTAAGTTGTGTACATGTAGTACTACGCGAAAGCAAATGGCTCCAAGAACACCAATCAAAGTTGTGTGTAGTGTGGTGGCATACCTGTCCAGCATTGAGATCAGCTTGTTCAGCTGTTCAATTTGCCGATTACTGGACCCCAACAAGGAGGAGAGTAGCTCCTTCGCCTGAGGACACATAATCCAGACAAGAATAAGACCATGCGTGTTCGTGCACATGCACATGTACGAATACACAGACGGGGTACAAAACCGTACTCGTGCAATCATGCACACACATACGCATGCACGTATACATACACACACACACACACACACACACACACACACACACACGCGCGCGCGCGCGCGCGCGAATACAAATGCACATCTGGGGTGTCAGAGGGCAGTGGGGAGTGGTGGTACAACCGGGGGGGGGGGGGGGGGGGGGGTGTCCCCCAGCAAACAAAATTTGTATCTTTCGGCCAACATGCCACGTTTTAGCTCTCTTTTATCACATGTCACTTGACTGTTTCCTAGGATCAGACCAATCATTGATCTGTATGAGCGGGCAATGAATCAGTCCAACGCCCGCATCCAAAGCCCGTCGTCCGTGACAACCCTGGCCTGAGACTGAACGCGCGAAATCTACGGGACGTGAACGCGGTGACTGGGTATATGTGTACGTCATGACGTCAGTGCAGTGTACATGTGAACGCGTGGTGGAAAGTGGCGGTCTCAGCTTTTCTTTTTCTTTCCTTTCAAGTGTTGCTGTGCACGAGCTCGACTTTCTAATTTAGTTTTGATTCTTTCAGGTAATGTTCGGCTGAAAGTGGTAAAGCCATTACGGCATGGTGGCCGGGCAATAATGGATTTTCAGAGCCCTCCAAGGGAGCCCTGAAAAATCCAATACTGCCCTCCCAATCATGCCATAATAATATACTTATTGCTTTTTGGATGAATTGGGCGAACCATCCAGGACGAAAGGCAGTACTGGTTGTGCCGTGTGTGACGCCCCTGCATGTGCCCTGCCCACCCGCCCGCCCGAGACCAGTCAGCACACATGCATGCAAGACACATGGTCAGTATATTCACCAGTCATTGACCGATAGAAGGAGACCAGCTTACCTTAGTGAGATGGCTGTGAGCATCGGAGAGATTGCCTGACGCCAGGCACAAAGTCCCGAGTAGTTGGTAGGATTTGCCAAGCTACACACAGACATAACCGACCAGATGTCATCAAAATAATACTAGAAACAATTTCTAAAGAATTATGTTCAGGGGTTGCAAACGAAACAACAAAGTTCGAACTCTACTTCATCCCCATGCAGGGTCTTTGCCAGTTCTTATTCAAGCAGGCTTGAAAGGAAGATGCTGATAAGCGTTGTGTGAAATGGAGACATAGATTCTCGAAGGCTACCGTCCTCTTTCGTGCCGTCAGGCAATGCTCCAGCAAGTCTCGGCTCACCTCAACCGATGGGTCACCGAAAACCGCTGCCTTGTCATGAATAACTTCTTTCAGGAGATCAACTGCGTCTTGATTCCGACTGCTCTGCACCATCAGACGGGCAATGTCCTCCTAGATATGCAGAGACGTGTGTGTGTGTGTGTGTGTGTGTGTGTGTGTGTGTGTGTGTGTGTGTGTGTGTGTGTGTGTGTGTGTGTGTGTGTGTGAGAGAGAGAGAGAGAGAGAGAGAGAGAGAGAGAGAGAGAGAGAGAGAGAGAGAGAGAGAGAGAGAGAGAGAGAGAGAGAGAGAGAGAGAGAGAGAGAGAGAGAGAGAGAGAGAGAGAGAGAGAGAGAGAGAGAGGAGAGTGAGTTAGTGAGTGAGAGTGAGTGAGAGTGAGTGAGTGAGAGTGAGTGAGTGGGAGAAAAGAGAAAAGAGAGGACTTAGTGCTTGCTTTACCATTGCTTATGTGTGGCTAAGGTGGGTCAAATCGATCATGCAGGAATATCAGCAATGCAGTGGCCCCTCCCCCTAGGGAGTCTCTTCTCCCCTAGACAGTCCTAACCTTCCTTGGCGAGTCCTATCTCCCCCCCCCCCCCCTCCAGAAAAAAGGAGCCCTTACCGTCTCCTGGAGTAGTTCCTCCCTGGAGGGTCCTACCCATCGTACCATGGTATGGAAGTGTCATTACCCAGCTGGGAAAGAGTCCTAGCCCCTCTGGCAAGCATCCCAACTCCCCACAGACTGACCGGGCTGGAGGTTAGAACACCGGAGGATGCCAAACAGCAACTCAATACATGCTAACCTGTATCTCCAACGCCTTGGGGTGCTGACGGCCGTGAAGGCGATGCAGCACCTTAAGGGCTCGACGTAGGTACGCCTCCGGTGAGCCGCCTGCCAGTGAGTACAGTTCAAAAGAGAACATGACAGTTCAGTTCAATTCTTATATTTGTATTTTAATCTGCATTAACAGAAGCGTCGGAATGTATTCGACATTGGCGCGGTCATGAATGGGTGGAGGGTCCAGGGGGTCCTCCCCAGGAAAATTGTTAGGGAAATCGGGTCCAAATAGCTCATATTCCGTTGCTTCAAAAATCCCAAGATGAAATTATTGGTACGGTTGGCCGCACCTGCCTCACTGGTTCCGACACCCCTGATTAATAGGTGCTGCTGTAGCTATGGAGTGTTGTATTCCTCACATACAACAGTGCAGGGGCATCGGAAGGTATTTTAATGTGCTACCGTCAGCCATCTGAAGTACAACTTACTTGTGGGGGAGTGGTGGCTGAGCCGAAAATTTTGGAAATTTAGATCCCAGATCAGCGTATTTCACGGGTACCTGGGGCAAAAAGTGGTACGGTCAATACCGCAGTGACCGTACCGTGTCCGACGCCCCTGTAGAGACTACACACTGACGGTGTAGAGGCCAGTGTTGTTAACCACAGATTGCTTTTGGCTTTGGGGCTACATATATTTCTATCTTTGTTTTCTGTGGAAAAAGAAGGACCAAAGGTTTACAAGTTACAAGTTACGTGCTGACTCACCGGTATCTTGCTTATATTTGTTAGTGTTGGACACAAACACACGGATAACCTGTAAACCTTTGGTCCGTATTTTTCCACTTTTAACCCATTCAGCGCTACTGGGCCTTGCCTATGGTACTCTGCATATTAAATGCTAAAAACAGGGCCAATAGCAAGTTCTAAAACTCCAGGGTTCTGGCAACTGGGGTCCTCAAATATTTTGGAAAGGATTGCCAAGACTATCAACCACAGGGTGACAGAATCGATACAGTCCCCAAAAACAATAGCGCATCACAACAGGGGACGCAAGTTTGCTCAAATTGCGTGAAATACGCCAAATGCGTGAAATTGCAGCTGAAAGATCGTTGAAAAGAGAAGAAAAAAAGACGCGTAGTGTTTCCAAGCGGGATTCGAACCAACGACCTATCGTACAAGAGGCAGGATCATGATCCAACTGACTAACAGTGCTTTTACACACCAGACAGTGCCAGAAATCACTATTATCCCATGACGTCTATAGACGTCATCCCGCGCATGGGGGGCATTTTCAATGACGTCTATAGACGTCATCAGCGTTCAATGGGTTAATCCTTGGTTCTCAAGCGGAGTCTTATTTTCTGGGTTTGCAATTGCATTACATTTCCATCCATTGTGTGTATTTTGCCCGGGAAAGAGGCTTGTGGTACGTGACAATCCAGGTGCAATTAGTTACTAGTACAAGCCAATCAAGTCTGCCTCCTTGGCCAATAGATGATATGCTACATAACGCGCAACTACATTTGGGAGGGCATTGCACACCAGTTGCATGCAGTTTTACTACGATATGTACACGGCAGGCAGGCCCTGAGCTCTGCAGGAGCACAAGTCACAGGTAACCGTGCAACTTTGAACGTTGTAAGCAACTACTCTAATTTCAGAAATTTTCGGTGCTCAATATTTTCGGTATGCGGGCAACAGGCTAGGTTAGGTGAAGAGAAATTTTCGGTACAGAGAAGCAGTTCCCTATTGGATTATGTGTGTTAGTGTTTGTTCGGTGTATTGAAATTTTAGGTATGAAACAGACGCACCGAAAGTACCGAAAATAAAAGTACACCGAAAATGTGTGAAATTACAGTACTCTGCAATGCTCTCCCAAGTCTAGTTGCGCGTTATTTGGCATATTGGAGAAGTTAAGATGCACGTTATTTCTGATGTAATGCGAAAGTTTCAGCTCGCGCTATTTTGCTCGTGCGTCGAAAAACAATGTGAGTTACCTGCAGCTCACGTCGAAGTTTGGAGTTTTACGCCAAATTTGACGTGAAATTGCGCGTCACGTCGGAAATAACGTGCATCTTAACCTCTCTACTATCAATAGTAAAAAGCAGCTTTTCTAAAATGTTATGGTGTGGCAATGTGCCGGTTTTGGTGCTGTACATCCGACTAGTTTGTGTTGATGAAAGCTGTAAGTGAAGGCACTGACCTGCTAGGAACTAAGATCCATGCCGGTTCGTGCGCACCCGCCTAGGTCTACGACTGGCTGTAGTTTGAATTATTTATGTTTGATTTATTTATTACTTATTTTGGCTCTGCACTTTCGTGTCTAGTTTTTAGTTTGCGTCATGAGGTGCAATAGTTACCTACGCGGAACTGTACTCAGTCGCGGTCGCGTATGCAAAGAGGATTTGCGTTCCGAAAACTGGTTCGGCGTTTGACTCTCAGTTGTCGAAAATCAACCATCGAATTTTCGAACGAAAGTTTACTTTGAAAGTTGAATATCATGACTTTTCTCTTCGTCACCGGTTCGTGAGCTCGGTTGACTCAGTTGCCATGGAAGGGAAAGTGACGGTCATCATCACCCAGGGAATTTTGAACTTTTTGAGCTGCCGGAATGAAATACTCAACGTCGAGTGACAACGGGTTACGTGAAGCTACTGCTGCTAGCCGTCAGTCCAATTACGCATAGTTATGTTGACGGAAGAGGAGAGAGACAGCCTGGTAGAGCAGCTGCTTTTTGTAGTACGAGTATGGAGATCTTGAAGAGGATGACCTGTTGTTATTGATGTTAGCGCTTGAGGAAGATCAGTGCAGCTATGCCTCGAGGAATTGGCTGATGAGAAATGTAACAAATGCTTGTGGAGGTTTAGGTTCACGAAGGCTGAGCTGAAAGACGTGTGCAGCTATGCCTCGAGGAACTAGATGACGAGAAATGTTTGCGGAGGTTCAGGTTCACGAAGGCTGAGCTGAAAGACATGCACAGGCGACTTCGACTGCCAGACAAAACGACTGCTCCTTGCAGAACAGCTTGGACTGGAACGGAGGGCTTGCTTGTAGTTCTCCGACGGCCATGTTACCCAAGTCGACTTGGAGATATACGCGAGGAGTTTGGGAGATCTAAGCCAGTGTTGAGCGTGATTTCAATGTCACGCTCATTCGGATACACAAGGTTTGGAGCGACTTGCTCACCAATCCAGTTCATAGACCATTGTTCACTCAAGCTGGGTTGGAGAGCCACGCAACTGCTATTGCAAGGCGCACAAGAGTTGACCTGAAGGTTATTGGCTCCAGTTATAAACGGAACAGTGCCGCCAATTTGCAGACCGTCCAAGCATCAACACTTGTGCTACAATGGTCATAAAAGAGTACACACTCTGAGATACCAATGCGTCGGTGTGGCAGATGGGCTGATATTTCACATGAATGACCCCATTGAAGGTAGACGGCACGATTCAGGAGTCCTAGCAGAGAGTGGCCGACTACAACTTCGATTTTTCTTCGAAGTAATCCCCCACCACCTCCCTGCCACTGGCTTTTGGCGCGTTCGGCCTCTTGCTCTTCGGGTTTATGGCATCGTCGCTTGTGCCGCTCTTACACTTGCCCAAGAGTGGAAGTTGCCTTGTCTCTGAGGAGCAAGGTCGCCTAGCGGTCTGCCGGGGCTACTTGTTCGGCAGCAGCAGCAGATGATTTTTCGCCAGCATCATGTTTCAAGTCAGCCTGCTCAGTCATCAGTGGAAATTTCTCCGTGAACTCTTCGTCAGACCCTGACTGCTTTTTCTTCTATAGGCCGCCTTTCTGCTGCGCCTCTAGCATCAGGAGCGTTCGATCCCGGGATCCTTTCGTGCTGATCCCAGTAAACTGTTGGTCCCCCAAGGAGTCGAGGCGGCCTGCTCGTATCCTGGGGACCCACACAGCAAAGGACTGGTGCCACCTCTCAGCTGCTGGAGAAGGATCAAATCCGTGGCCAAGTCGAATTGGATTCATTTTGAACTCAGGCGGTGAGCCAAGGAAAAAATTGAAACATGGAAAAATGTGGGCACAAGTTATGCGATCAGTACTCTTTGTCAGTTTTGTGCTAGAATGTGCACGTCTGACTGTTCAAAATCTTGCTCAGTTGGTGGACTCGGTCGCATAACTTGAGCCCACATTTTTCCAGGATAAATTTTGGTTTGTCTTTCCCGGCACTAGATGATGGTGGTAAGGAGATTGAAGACACTCCAGGCAATGGAGAAAAGGAATACAGGAAAACATGATATTTTCGGTGTATTCTAATTTCGGTGATTTCGGTAGTGAAAACCAGCACCTAAATTTAGATTACACCTAAAAGGCACTAGAGTACACACTGTATGAGAAGGGAATGCTGGTCACCTAATTCTATATTACACCTGAAACCTGGCAGGTCCCTGACACCGAAATTTTCATACACCTAAAATTCCATATTTTACAGTACCGGTTTCCATTGCAATGGAGGGGAAATATCACACATGCTAGTAGGTGACAGTGCTGATCTCGACGAAGATGCCTGCGGAGCCATGACGAGATAAGAGCTCAGTTCCTGGACTTTTTGTGAGCGAGATATAAACAGTTGGCAACTCACCTTGGTGTTGTGGTGACTCCATGAGCATGTGTGCCATACGCAGATCACACTCAGCCGTACGTTCGGATTGGCGCAACCTGGAATAGGCACACAGACACACATACATACATGTACAGAGTCAACTTTGCGTATAACGACACTCGGCAGGGCATCAGAAAAGTGTCCCTATTCGCGAAGTCTCATTATAATTATGTATTACAGCTACTCAATCTGCAGACAGAGCTGTTTCGTCCTTTGTCGACTCATCAGCGCAGCACAGAGGAAATGATGCCGAACCTGATATTACAGTTACATGGGACTTTGCTCTGGGCATGGAAATTCTGTAGTTATATCCGCAGTCGTTATTAGCAAAGTTGACTGTACTGGATTGTATTGTTACGTTCCATTTTGATCAGTCCGGCCTGTCACTCCGAGCCCTGCTGCTGACATCTAACAGGCTGGGAGCAGCTACAGTGCTGACAACTGAAAACCGAACCCTGGAGCAGTGCGCTCGCATTGCAAAGACCCAGCACGGGATTGTAACACTACGAAATAAGAGATGGCTAGAACTGGTGCTGCACTCGAGTACGAAACATCAGGTGTTGGATTTCAGTTGCCCCCCACTGTAGCTGTACACACCACACCATTGGACGCCCATCGCCGGAGGCGATGATAGCAATGCTACAGCAGAAGCCATAGCAGCTTGTGCTGGGATTGCACCATTCAACAGCTTGCAAGGCTGACGAATTGACCACCACTATTCAGACTGGCACACTCAGACACACACACACACACACACACACACACACACACACACACACACATACACACACACACACTGTCACACACAAACACACACACACACACACTGTCACACACAAACACACACACACACACACACACACACCTGGGCGAGCAACCATTCGCACGGTACACTCACGTTGTTGTCTTGAGCAGTGTGCGCGCCTCACGAATGGCCGCCATGGCATCTGTCCTTGACTCTCCAGTATTCAATATGTACACTAACAGGTGGAGAGTCAAGGTTTCCACAACCGTGACGCAATCTCACAGTGAACCAACAAAAGAACTCAAACCACCAGACCTCACTGGCCCCACAATATCACTTCATGCGCAGTACATTCTTGTGTGTAAGCCGCACCAACAGGCAACTCTGATTGACGACCATTGACACATGCATGACTCCCGTATAATATATTTATGCGGGAAATATGCTACCTGTTCATATTTTTGTTATTTAAAAGTCGCACCAAGGTAAGCCACCTCCACCATTACACTGCGCTCTTTAGCCGACTAGACCCTCCTGCCACATTTTCTTCAATGGCCGAAAGCTCTGTCACACCCTGGAACAAGGTAAAACACGCCCTAATTGTTTTGCTTTGTTTGTTTTTATTTTACTTCACCGGAAAACTGCTGCACAGGTATTTCTGGCTTCTCGTCTAAGCACACGGCTACACTCTCAATACAACATGCACATTGCTACTAAACTTGTTAAGAGATGGGCACTGGGAAGCCATTGCAAAAAAAGGATATTGTTCCCAGCTGCATGTACAGGTCGGCACAGGAGACGGTAGCAGTGGTGCTGATGGGACTTTCCGTTGCCTTGGTTACGCTAGCCTCACTCTCCATCAACTGCGAGCAGTAACTGATTGCCTGAAACACAAACAGACATTTCAATTTTTCAAACTGCCATAACTACAGTACTGGCGGGCGCTGAAGAATAGAGCGCAGAAGAACGAACCGCCTAGAATTTCACTAGGCACAGCATACCGATGTATACACAGCGTCTCAATTGTGCATAGACTGTAACACATGAAAATAAGAACGGTTCAGGCTAGGAGGCTGACCACCCCCCCCCCCCCCCCCCCAGTTCTTCGGGAGCCGACAGTACTGTATGCCATGCGGAGTGCATCGGCATTCACATCCGTTTGTGCGTCTGTGCATGTGCATTCATATCCGTTTGTGCGTCTGTGCATGTGCATTCACATCCGTTTGTGCGTCTGTGCATGTGCATTCACATCCGTTTGTGCGTCTGTGCATGTGCATTCACATCCGTTTGTGCGTCTGTGCATGTGCATTCACATCCGTTTGTGCGTCTGTGCATGTGCATTTATCAGTCAACAAATCATCACCCACAGAGTCTGCAATGGCTGCATAGCCAACATGTGTCCTTTACTTAACCAGTCTAACTTTGAATGCTAGCCCTGATGTACGACTCGTGACATCTCTAGAGATGTTGAAAAACATAAGCCAACACGAATGAACTACAAGTATTGACTTTGCAGTTTGACTTAAAAACCAGTTTGGCAGCTCCCATTCTAACACGGACGCAACCCGCTCATTCGCCAATGACTACTGAGCAACTGCTTGGTTTGTTGGTCATTGGTGGCTCTGGTGATGTGATGCATAAGGAAGACTTTTAGAATGAGCTAGGGGTGAAAGTTGGCATTGAGATCCGAGTTCGAGTACTCTGATTTTCTCCGATCGAATATTCGAGTATTCTTCATCTCCTAAGAATTACACATCAAGGGCTTTAAAAGCACATGATACAACCCTGATTGAACCGAGTAGGCGGAGTAGTAGTCATTTTTCTCGGGTATATTGGTTGGTGGGTCAATTGGGCTCTCTCTACTCATAAACAAATGTTCACCACAGTCTGCACATCAATATCTGTCGACGGCTGCTCTGAAACTGCAGATTTCTGTGGTAAATGCATGTACCATGTGTGAACGAGTACTCTGATTTATTCCGAGTACGATTATTTTTGAAAAACCCGAGCGAGTACTCTAGTATTCGGTACAACTGTTTCACCCCTAGAATGAGCAAACCGAGATGTTCTACAGCTTGTACCCTAACTTACTTTCAAGACAGACTTCGAAGACATTCAGACAGACAGACAAACGGAAAGATGTGCACATACACACACCTGTCACCTTGTATGGATGCTGTGCTGCGCGTGTATACACACACACACACACATACACACGCGCACACACAGACACACACAGACACACACACGCACACCTACCCACATACACATACACACATGCACATCTGCAAGCATGAAAGTATGTATGCACATACGCATGCAAGCACGCACACACAGACACACACACATGCATCCGCCCAAAGTTTCCTTAAACCTAACAGAATCTTCTCAAGTACCTTCCGGATGACATTGGCCGCTTCAGACGTCCTCCGCAGTGACCCAAGGGCCCTGGAGAATTTCAACAGAGCCACATGTGTAGTGCACAGGGGTGTCGGAAAGTATTTCAGGGTGGTACAGTCAGCAATCTCAAGAATAATTTACTCTGGGTTGGGGGGTTGGGTGGGGGGGGGGGGGGGGGGGGCACCCGGGATGCACAGTGAGTGTGTTCGATTATGCCCGCGAATCGATGTTGAATCCATTCATGAATGCGAGATTTTGCACCCTCATTTCCAAAATGTCCCGGGGAGACCCCCACCCCCCCCCCCCCCCCCCTCCCCCCGGACCACATCCAACGGCAGTGCTACGCGTCTGGGTAAGTAGAGTAGGAACACAACCTGACTACTTCAGGCTCACCGTGACCTCGCAGTCGCCAAGGCAACGATATCCGCGACGTCGCATCGCCCCGTCGTCTGGACAATGCGTCGGTGGCGCCGATCGGCCTCCTCTAAAGTTCTCACTGATACTCTACTCCTGTGCTCGGAAAATAAAAAGACGCGGACGAAAGAATAGACAGACGGACAGACAGACAGATAGACAGACAGACAGACAGACAGACAGTCAGACAGTCCGATACCTGTTATCAACATCAATGTGAAGAAGACCGATATGGTCAAAACGTTTTTTAAACAGTTATTAAGTCTTGCTCCTATTGTGTGGTTGGGCTATCTGCTACTGTTGTCTCAGACAGACATACAGACAGACAGATGGACGGACAGACAGACAGACAGACAGGTGGACGGACAGACAGACAGACAGACAAACGGCTGTGCGAACGGACAGACAGAGGCGTGCACACAGTAAGGTCTGCTGGATAGCAGCTAATACTTTGACGTAAGAAATAGATTATATGAGCACTCTCTCCAACAGGGAAAATACCCGGGGGAAATACCCAGGGCAAACATCCAGGGCAAATACCCAGGTGACATGCTAAGGGGATATACCCAAGCCAGGGGAGATACCCAGGGGATATACCCAAGCCAGGGGATATACCCAAGCCAGGGGAAATACCCAGGGGAACCAGCGTGGGCATGTTATCAAGTCATCATGGGTGCTTCCCCTGGGTGTTTCCCCTGGGTATATCCCCAGGGGAATCCCCCAGATGACTTGGCAACATGCCCATGCTAAGGGTGCGTTCTTAAATCCTCTCGGAAAAGTTGGAGACTCTCCGAAGAGTTCGAGAGCTGTTCTTATATTCTCTCCGACTTTTAGGAGGCTCTCCAAAGCTCTCCAAGCTCTCCAAGCTTCAGAGGTGGTTGAAACTTGGAGATTCCCGCGGTTTGGGATCAGCGCATGCGAACTACGGCTAAAAGCCACATGTTGATCATGAGTGTACGCATTTCCCTTTTCTAATACGCACATATGCATACTACATTCATAACTCAAGATCGCGGCCCCTTTGGCGCTTCATATTGCTCGACATGTGCAAAATATGTCCGAATTCTTCGAGACTCGTTCTTGAGTTATCCCAGTTTCTTTGACTTCTCTTTTCTTCTTCTTCTTCTAGAAGCTAGAGAATATAAGAACGCACCCTTAGTGTGCATGTAATGATCGTGAGTGGCAAAGAACGGTGGCGACACCACCTCACCTATTCTGCTTCTGCTCGGCCTTTCCCAGGCACAGCAAACATCTGAACTCGATGTAGTCAACGGAAACACCGCCAGCCATGCCTCTAGAGGCCTCTCCGCCGCTCGCCATAGCAACGCCATTGTGCAGTACCGACGCAGAGCCGGTCAGCTGGGGCTGAACGCCACTGGGTATGACGACGACATGATCCGCTCTGAATGCATGACCCCGCTGATGATGATGATGATGATGATCCTCATCGGCGTCTGTGTTGTTGCCGTGTTCACCGCCACCGTTGCTAGTAGCCAGGCCGGGTAGGTTGGGCGCCTCGCTTTCCACGTCCCTGCTGCTGTTGGTGCCGCCGCTGCGTAGCGCTTTCAGCACTTCCTTGGCGTGCTGTGCGGCTTGGGGAACGTACTCTGCAATCAACATACACATGCAGATACACACATGCACGAGCGCACACACGCACGCACGCACATGCACACACACACACACACACACACACACACACACACACACACACACACACAGACAGACACACACATGCAACCATGGCTAGTAATCGGCATCAGTTCGAGGCTGATCTCTCTTGTCTGTATACTCCACCAACCTATCTACAATACGGGAAATCAAACGGAATTCTCCGTAGACTGAGCACTCACCCAACACATCCATATAGGCCTCAGCTAGCTGTCTGCGTAAGTCGATTGTGATCAAACTGGTGTGACCGTGCAGAAGAGATGATAGAGACACAGCCCTGGTCAGGTAGTGTGCGTGGGTGTTAGCCTGTATTACCAGGTGATATGCACAGACACACACACACACACGCACACGCACACACACACACACACACACACACGTGCACACACACACACTCAGACTCAGGCCTGCCCATCCCGAAGCGATGATAGCGACCAGCTATGTTAGACATAGCAACTTGTGCTGGGAATATACCATTCAACAGCTTGTAGACACACGGGCACACACACAGACACACACACACAGACACACACACACAGACACACACACACACACACACACGCACGCGCGCGCACACACACACACACACGACAAGTACATGAATGCACACATACAAACAAACACCGAGACATTGGTTAGCTGTCGCACGGCCTCACCTGACCGCTGTCCAAGGCCATCTTAGCAAGTCGCCGCGCCTCATCAAACTTTTCCTCCAGGGGACGCAGGTCAGCTGAGGGTGTCACAAGATACACCACAATCCAACGTGCATAGAGCTTGTTCATGGCACTACAAAAGGTCATGTGACCTGCTTACCACGTATTACATACATGTACTGCATGATTGTACAGTTGTCTGTGATGTCTGTGATCATAGGTCATGTGACCTGTTCAGCACGTATTACATAATACACTGTTATGTGATGTGATGTCTATGGTCTATGATGATCTATAGGTCATGTGACCTGGATACCAGTACTACATAGGCTGTGCTTACATGAGGCGTTTCAACCCGGGTTGAGTTCGACACGGGTCAGATTTCAACCCGCCATGTACACAAAATGAATGGCGCGTTTACATGACGCATTGCGCTTGACCCAGGTTGAAATTTCGCCCCGGGTTGATTTCAACCCTACCCCCAAGCCTGGGGAGGGTTGAAATCAACCCGGGGTGAGAATATCCTACTAACGTACTTCTATGCGTATCTTGCGCCAGGTTTGAATAGCAGTGCACAGGCAAATTTCGCGCGAAAGTATTCACGTGACCATACAGGACTCTGGAAGTGGACTTTTGGCGGCATATCATTATTTGACCCGGGTCAACTGCCTTCATGTAAACGCTCACCTATTTTGTCTATCGTACAGACTTTCAACCCGGGTTGAAAATTCTCATGTAAACACAGCCCTAGTGCAATGTCCTGCGAAGGCTGTGATGTCTACGTCTCACTCTACGATCTATAGGTCATGTGACCTGTTCCCCACTACTCACTTTCTGTACCCATGAAACCTCTATAGTGGTCATGTGACTACATCGTCAGCTGAGATGCTTTGGCAAAATCGCGCCACACAGCGCTGCACTAGCGACTCACGCTCTATACATAGAGCCCATACGTGGTTCAGCTGATTCACCACCAGGACATCATTCACATATTCCCAGTCCATCATTACCCTCTCCCCCACATCATGTATCACCAAAACACACGTAAAATACACAACTCAAATGGTACTTTTATGATATTAATATTACAGTCAAATCTGTCGTAAGCGACCGCCCCTTGGTGCAAGAAAAAGCGGTCGCTTACGGCAGATGGTCTCTTACTGCAGATGTATGGTAAATCCGGCATACCGGGTATGCATATATGCTTCCATGTACTCAAATCGACGAGAATAATGTGATTCTTAATATCATTTTATTGGATATTCAACGACGACCATACCCGTATAGTACGCGTATGCGACACGGCAGTAGATCGACACTGCCTGGACTTGAGAGCTACAGCGCAGTCTCAGTACAGGCCAGGCGCCAGTCGATCGCACTTGCAAGACAGCGCAGTCTCAGTACAGGCCAGGCGCCAGTCGATCGCACTTGCAAGACAGCGCATTTTCACACTTTGCAGTTGACAGCGCACTGGCAAGTACAGTTTCGCACCTTACTGAACCAGGGTCGCGGTCGCTTACAGCAGATTTGAATGCAGCCACCGTGCATGAAATCGCGGTCGCTGGTCGCGCACAGCAGATGGTCGCTCTGGACAGATCAGTTTGTATGTGAAACCGTCGGTGCACGGAAAATCGGTCGCTAACGGTAGATGGTCGCCTACAACAGAGGTCGCTAACGGCAGATTTGACTGTATTGCATTTACATGAAGACCCTGCACACACCATCCTCAATTCACGTGGTATCTCCGCTGCAAATTAAAATATCTCAATCCATTATTGCCTTTGACAATACTATTTCCCATACTGTCCATACTTGGTCATATGCAATTTTTCATCATAGCATAGAGGCTGCGGCATCA
The DNA here is from genome assembly GCF_964019385.1 of Sycon ciliatum. Taxonomy (NCBI): domain Eukaryota; kingdom Metazoa; phylum Porifera; class Calcarea; order Leucosolenida; family Sycettidae; genus Sycon; species Sycon ciliatum. Next base: position 18,448,075 of record NC_088654.1, on the reverse strand, counting down.
TTCACGATCCACAATAAGAAGGCAGCAACAGCAGTACGTATGGTGAAGTAAAATGAAGATCTATGGAGGCTGTTCATCAATGCTCGGGCGGCGTACACACAGCGGCAATACTAACTAGAGAATGGAGAGGTAAAGCTGCACGTTATTTTTGACATGACGTGAAAGTTCAGCTCATGTTTTTCAGCCCGTGCGTTGGAAAACAACGCCAGTGATCTGCAGATCACGTCGAAATTTGACGTGAAATTGCGCGTCACGTCAAAAATAACGTGCACTTCAACCTCTTTAGTGTGTGCAATGCAACTTACACTCTGATCGGGACGTCACCCGCTGCCATGGGTGTAGCTGCAACTCGGGTACGCGAGGGGGCGCTCGAATGTCCGCAGATGTGCGGGCCAGGCGACTTGCCACGGACGGGACATCGCTATCTGCATCACTGCTGCCATCTTCTGAATCCTAGAACGCCACAGCCACAGTAGGTAGAGAAGAGCACGCGAAAGTATGTGTACCGTGTTTTCAAGGACATTTGCCGCAGCTTTAGAACACATTACGAAAACTCAAAAATCGCACCTGCAGCTTAGACGCCAAGAACTGGATGTGAACCGCCCAGCGCTCCATGCATATAATGCATGTATGATGTCATTCGACTACTTCTCAACGCACCCACCCATGAACGAGACTTTTCTCTTCGTGAAAAAGATCGATAAAGATCGATACGGATGGCCCCTTACAGTATTCTCTGGAAAATATGATATCTACAGAGTTCACTGGTCACTACTTCTGGTACTGCATTGCTGTTCAATGCAATCCGATCAAGCGAGCCACAATCGACATGACATTGTCGCACTTTCTACGAGTGCGTGCAATGTGCACTGCAGTGCACAGGGAAAGATTAGTAACGTTCGCACGCCCCCCCCGTTACCGCTGGCAACTGATTTTTTTTTGCGTTGAGAAAATGGTGCAAGGCGCAAACGTGAGTGACGCAACTGGATTTCCTTGAGCAGGATTGTAGAATGCATGTGTGAGTAGAGCTGTTTGGGCGAATCTCGGGCTTGCTACATTCTCACCTCTGTAAGATCACCGGCAAAATTCCTGTCAGTACCTCCTTTCCGGAGTCTAGCCTTCCCGGCAACACGTCGGGATGTGTGACCACTGCTACTACTACTACTACTACCCCCACGGCTGTCGTCATGGCTACTGGCGTTGTCACGGTCATCGCTACCGCTGACGTCATCATCGGTGTCGCTGCTGCTGCTGCGATTTGATTCATTGTCGTCGCTGTTTGGCGTGGCTCGAACGTCCTCCTTGTGCGAACCAGAGTCACTGTCAGCAATACTACTAGACTCTAGTTCATCACTGCTCTCTGTGAACGACCGGCAATTCATAGGATAGGGAATCATACGTGTACAACACATGCACACACACGGACAGGGAGAACGGAGAGAAAGAGAAGGAAACGGGGGGGGGGGGGGGACAGAGAGAGAGACAGAAAAAGACACACACACACACACACACACACACACACACACACACACACACAGAAAAAATGTATGGATCATTGAATAGATGGACGGAACTCATCACGCTGGAGTTGATATTTCGACCTCACGCTGCAGCAGTACCCTACGCAATTGCTCGTTGACTACATGCAACAGTAGCAAATGCAATGTTTGACAATGGATCCGATTTCCAGCTGACTATCATTTCCAGTGCATACACATTTTTTTCTTTCCTTTTTTTCTCTCTCCCTCTCTCTCTCTCTCTCTCTCTCTCTCTCTCTCTCTCTCTCTCTCTTTCTTTTTTCTTCCCTCTTAAGATCTTCGCTACCTTGTCATTGGGAAGAAATTCCCGTTTGGATTTTGCGAAGTAAAACAAAGTTCAAAAAAAAAACAAAAAACGCCAACATTCCAATAACGGTCTCTTCACTGCGAATCAAAAATCAATTACGTTCCACCAAATTCTTGTACCTGGGCCCATGATAAGAATAAGGAAAGTCATGAATCATACTGGTCGAGAAAGGCACTCATTATTAGTTGACTGTCACCACCAGGACTCAACCCAGAGACGTTCGCTCGAGGCCAGCGATGCTCTAACCATTGAGTGCGTTTGATTATGCCCGCGAATCGATTCATGAATATATTCGCGCTATTCACATCACCCCGTGTGAATAGGGTGAATGGATCTCGTGACCCAGTGTCTGCTCCTAGGCTAGAGCCGGGTGAGTGACCCGGATTTTGGGGGAACTTGGACCCGTTTGGAAAAAGAACACCGGGTCACTTGTGACCCAGTTCGGACTCAATCAGGGAGCCGTAAGATAATTACGACTCCCTGATGTACAGTAGCCGCACATGAACGCACCCGGCTCTGACCCGGTTGCAAGAATTGTACCAAGTAGTGTGTACCCGGAGCTTGACTCTTGCGTACCCGGTTGGTTTAAAAATCTTAGAGCGGACACTGTTCAGACTATGCAGATCAATATACAGTCAATTTCAAACCTCTTTAGGATACATGTAAACACCAAGGGACCGATGATATTTGTTCGCAATAACGGGAGTTCTTCTTATCCGTATGTTTTACCCAGTGAATACACAGTGATTTCTCCAATGGAGTTACGAATACTAGTTCTTCTTTTAAAGCAAACATTTGTCTTATCAGTGTTCTTCCTATTAAACCAGGTTTCACTGTATACATGTCCGTATGTACATGACACATAATAATGTAATATTAATAGTTAATTACATGATTGTGCATGATAGTGCAGTCGGAAGTATCCCAATATTATTATACAGTGTATTGTAATCATGATTTCTAGACCAACCTGGGTCCGACGAGGACATCCTGTTTTCTTTCAACTCTCGACGACAGCTAGCAGCTAAGCTTGGTGTTTCGAACTGTCTTCCTTCACCGCTCGAGTCCTGAGCAAATACAGCACTGGACTAATACTGAACCGGGTGGCATATACACAAGTGGCTACGACTGTTTCAGCTGTGAATCAATGGTTTATCAACAAGAACTCAAAACTCAAGTGCTGTGTACATTGTGCTTTGGCCATTGGTACACTGTTTCATTTCGCCGCCTGGACATGAACACTGAGATGCGCCGACTTGTGATCTCTCTATTTTCGTAGCCTAGGGCCTAGCACTATTTTGAGTGTCAAACGCTGTCGCCTTTCAAAAAAGTGTCCATCGAACTCGTACTACACGCGCGTGTTGGGTCGCGGCCCGCGGGTTCAGCGTTACTTTGTCGCCCAGGCAACACTTCTACTCTATCGATGGGTCTTGCGATTCTTCATTGAAAAATGCATGCTTGTGTACCAGGTGGTGTACGCGGACTACGCGGACGGGTACGGCATGCGTGCGTATGACGCACGTACAGTTTTGTGTTTGTGTAAATGTGTTGCTTGCTGAAGCTGGATCATTTTCATTTCAACGAGAGTTCTTTCGAGTTGGAATTATTTTGGAAGACAATTAATTGTTCAAGATCATCCAGCATTTTGGCAGTTAGTAGCTCCCTGTAGTCGTGGACGATCGCATAGGGTCGAAATATCAATAATTATGTCGTCCAGCAAGAGGCATTTCCAGCAGGATTGGGAGGATCGAGAGTTCGTGGAAGTCATCACATTCAGCATCAAGAAGATGGCTGAGTTTCTCAACAATTTCGGTGAGTAGGCAGCTGCAATTTGTTGATCAGTAGAGCAAGAGGCTTTGACGTGACGTATCTCTCGATTTCTGCTGTCGGCACGCAGATATGTCAGCCCGATCGCGCCTCGCCACGCTGAACGAAAAGGTCACCACGCTGGAGAGAAGAGTGGACTACATTGAAGCTCGTGTAAGTATAAGTGTGGAGTGTTTGTCCAGGGGCAGCGCTGTCCATGCGTCGATGCATGAGCTGATTCTCCTTTCCTAGAGCTCTCTTCTGTAAAACCCTTGTAGTAAAACATTGACCCTGTCCGCGAGTCGAATGTAAGCAACAGCAGGGAAGCATGCAATCATCTGAGTCCATCCTGACGAGGCGATCTTGACATTGCAGACGTCGACGAATCACCATGTCAGCAACACATGCACACACGAACACACGCACGCACACGTGCGCACACATACATACACACACAAACGCATGCACGCACACGAACATGCCCGATAGCAAAGGAGCTGCTCCAGTCGCAGCCGACAGAATGGCTCATGCCACGAGAGATTGCGAGAGCAACAGCAGGTCTTTCCACAAGTTCGAAGCTCTCCACAACTACATCACCCCAACGCTTGTGTGTCCGGTGCCGCATTGGTGCTTAGCCGCAGGCTCTCCGAGTAGAACACGCATGCGTACATGTAGGCACTCACTGCTCATGCGACCAATGTGACTGAGCCAATGCACACACGCGCGCACGCACACACACACACATCGCATACACAAGCACAAATCACACACCGTTCTCTCCCAGCCGAAGACTAACTAACTAAAACGTCGTCCTGGAGGTATTGCTCTATTGCCTATTGTTCCACGCACGGCAACGCCCTCTGAATCCTAAAAACACACTAAGCCCTTAAAGTGGATATCGGTGACTACTTATCTTGGCTTCTCGTCCGCTGTCCTAACCGGTCTTGTGCTTTGTCTTCTGGTTTTGTCCTGATGTGTTCAGATCACCAAGGGAGAGAAGATCAAGGGCTAGGGCCGGGCAGGTCTTTTCAGCTCAGCGCTATTCACGTTTTCTATCCTGGGAGAATCAGCAGCGGCAGTGGCAGTAGCTGCCTTGCACAGCGTCTCGATACTGCTGTGACGTACATATGTAGAGCCGCAGTGTCATAACTTAGCTCACCGGACGCTCCAGTTGGGTAGTTCGAATCCCATTTTTGTAGCAATCGCTGAGCTGGAGTGAGCGTCGCCGTCGTGTGCTACCGCTTGCGAGCCGTGTCGTTTCCGCTGGGCAGAGGCAACCCCCCAGGCCAGGCCGCACCGCAAATCTTGATTTCCAGCACATTTTATTTAGTAGACGGACACACACACACACTCTCTCTCTCTCTTTCTCTTTCTCTCTGTCTCTCTCTCTCTCCCTCTCTCTCACACTCACGCTGCTGCTGCTTGCAGCGAAGCAAGCTAGCGCTTTCTGTGGCAAATGTTAAGCTGTTTCTTCGCTGATGCTTATCTCGAATTTTTTTAACGCTAATGAAATAGGTAAAGTGCTGCTCCAGTTTCGCCTGACGCAGGTAAATTGTTATTTCTGTACGTTTGGACGTCTTTTTCCAATTCATGTTTCATCTGTTGTACATAATGTCAGCCGTATCCTGGGTAATACTCAACTCCTACACCTCCTTCTCCGTTCGATTTTGATGTGATTGAAGTTGGTACACGTGGTGGTGGCGTGCATGTGTGTGTGTGTGTGTGTGTCGTCCGAGTCCTCAGCGGATGGTGAAGGAATTCCGCTGCGCACGTGGTCGTGTATTCAAGGTGTGGGTGTGAGGGGTGTTGTGAGTTTGTGAGTGCCAGCTAGCTCTGTTGGTGGGTACACTTGAAGGTGCATCGTTGCACCTGCCACTTCGGTTGGTTACATGCAAGGTCCATACACTCTCTATTTGAGGTACCCTGTTGACCAATACCACTGGGCTACTTCTGGCTATAACGGGCGCGCGGGGTACACTTGAAGGTGCATCGTTGCACCTGCCACTTCGGTTGGTTACATGCAAGGTCCATACACTCTCTATTTGAGGTACCCTGTTGACCAATACCACTGGGCTACTTCTGGCTATAACAGGGGCGCGCGGCAGGTCCAGCCAAAGCTGCACCAATAATTTCATCTTGTGACTTTTGAAGCAATGAACATGTAGGCTATTTGGGCCCATTTTCCCTAAAACCTTTCCCGGGGGGAGGGGGACCCCACCTAGTCATGCGGCCGCACCAATGTTGAATACCTTCCGACACCCCTGTATAAGTCTTGCATGTGTAATCCATGTTGCCAATCAAACCTATAGGCTATAGCAGGTCCACTCTGATTTGCCTACTTCAGTACTTGCAGCTGCTCACACTCCGCTCACTGGTGACAGGAGTAAATGCAATTGGATTCCGGGGACGGACACCTCAATGCCGCCAATCCCTTTTCCGCGCCTTGAACTCCTTATAAGGCTAGTTCACCCATGTGCTGCGGTGTGCATAGTGAGCATACACAGGGGTTCGCTTCCAAGTCCACCACGAGTCTAATGGCGATCATGCATGCAGGGCCGGGGCCGCTGTTGCCCGCTGGATGGTTCAATAGCCAGCTTGTGGGCCTCAACTACTGTAGAGATTTCTTCGGCACCAGGCAGCACAGTATCCCGGCAGTTAGCACAAGCTGAGCGACCCAGTACTCGTGCAAGTCGGCATATAGTATATACCCTGGCCATCACATGCCACCGTACAACGGGAGCAGCAGCAGCAGCTGCAGCACAGACCCGACGCCAGCCTCATCTGCTGACGTGCTATGATGCTGCGGTGGCGAAACTACATCAGGCCGTCCAACCGCACTGCTTTGAGCTGTGTATGTGAGATGATTGCCTTTGTAAACACAATAATGTGGGTGTCCTGCTGTGGAATGGTGGCGGGCAACGTCTTGTACTACACCGTGATGGCAAGGTTGGACAGAGTGCTACATGGATCCACAGAACCAGTCATCGCAAGAAGAGCAAATCTAAAAGCAGCAACATCAAAATGGCTGCTACGGGGCGTGCCAGACTCACGGACACGCAGTAACGTTATTCAAATAAATAAAATGAAAAGAAGAAGGGCACAATGAGAACATGTCCTGCCGTCGCTACCTTACAAGCAGTGCAGCAGGAATAAATTAATAAAGAAAGAGATGGGTCATTTGGATATGATGGGACGAAAAAATAAAACCTTCCAGCCAGCTGAAATCCCTGATGTGTTTATACTTGTATTTGGTCCAAACAACTACAGTAGCCCCTAAAAGTTGTAGCCTTGTAAGTCTGAGGTGCCAGGAACGTTCACCTGAGAGGGGAGTTAGGCTTTTTCGGCACTGCGAAGCAAAGCACCTACTTTGTATAACCTTGCTTGCCTGTGGTCCCAGGAACGTTCACCTGAGAGGGGAGTTAGGCTTTTTCGCTGGCACAGCCAAGCAAAGCCCCTACTAGTACCTATTCACCTTGGCTGCCTGTGGTTGTGGTCACAGGAACGTTCAGCTGAGAGGGGAGTCAGACTGTCCACACAGTGAAGCAAAGCCCCTTTTTTAACCTGGCGTGTCTGTAGTTGTGGTCTCAGGAGTGTTCACCTGAGAGGGGAGTTCGGCTTTCTTGCCGGCACTGCGAAGCAAAGCCCTTATAACCTTGCTTGCCTGTAGTTGTGGTGCCAGTAACGTTCACCTGTGGTTGTGGTCCCGGGAACGGTCACCCGAGAGTGAGAGGGGAGTCAGGCTTTCTCGTGGGCAGGGCGAAGCAAATACGGCACGGAGAAGCATGCTGTTCTCAGTGTGCGGTCGTTCTCGCTCCGGTACTCGCACTGCACTGACAACCGGTCAAGAAAGTCCAGTGCACCTGTGCCAGGCTGCGACACATTGCATCCTCCTCGGCCATGCATCGGCACCACCACGCTCATATAAAGCTGTTCGCCCGGCAGCAGCCAAGCACCGACATTCTTGTGAGTTATGGGTGCGTCGGCCATTTTCGACCTCGCGGCGGATACATTGGGCAGCGCATCAGCATCGCTCACTTCGTCCGTTGGACAGTCCATTTGCTCGGACATGATCGACTGCAAGTATGGCGACATGGGAGCGGGCTCGTGCAGCGACGCGACGCTCATGAATGTGATGCCGCGAACGAGAGCGCCGTCCGCCACGTTGCGAGCGGAGAAGACAAGCCTCCGGTCCTGGCATGACGGACACTCAGTATTCTGCACTGACGACATGCACCTCAGTTCCAGCAGTTTACCAATGCCGCCAGGCTCACGGGACGAACACGACGCCTCGGCGGCCACAGCACGCTGCTGCGTCTTGCCCAAATTACCAAAGTAACTCAGAAACGGGTTACACCTGAGCGGGCGCGAGTTGGGCTGTGACGCTTGCGAGCGGCCGTACGGCCGATCCTGCCGTGCCGGTGCGATGCGACTGCGCATGCAGTGGGAAACGTCGGCCCCGGTGCTGTTGGCGGCCGGGCGTTGCCCGTGGGGCTGCTGCGTTCGCACCGCGCCACCCAGGCTGCGCGCGACATCGCATGAGCGGCGCAACTGCAGTCGCTTGGCGCACAGGCGCTGCTGCAGCCGAGTGCTGTGATGCACTGACGCCTGCCAGCGCGAGTCGAGCGAGGCCAGAGCGCATGCGTAGCCGTCACCACCTGCCCGGCCGGAAACCTTGCACTGCGAGCCGGCAGGGCCCTCTTCGTCGTAATCCGGGCCAGTGTCATCGGCGCCACCGAAGCGTACTGTCTCCACGCCATCGCTCAGAATCCCGGAGTATTCCTGCTGGCTGCTGCCTCTGCCGTGGACAAGAATGCAACGAGAGCCCGCTCGCTGGCCAAAGTCCACAACGCCAGCGCACGCACAGTTTGCCAGACGAGCAAGAACTTCCTGTTGCTGCTGCTGCTGCCCGGCACACAACAAGACGCACGTGCGGTCCTCGCAAACCACCGCCACCAGCAGGCGGCCGTCGCTCACCGTCCAGACGAGGTCGCATGCCGCCGAGTCGAGGTCGTGCACCCAGCGCACGCCGCTCCGATCGGCCAGCACTATCTGCGCGTGGCACGTCGAGAACAGAACGTAGCAGCGGCGCTCGTCGTCTCGGACCTCGCGCGCCGCACTCGCGCCGCGCAGCCTCGAGCCACCGGCAAGACCTGGCGGCAGCTGTATCTCGCCAGCCGACGGCGGAAGGAGCTTGACGCCGGTAACTACAGGTACGTACTCAGTGGGTATTGAGTAGGATGAGCGCGACAGGCCGCCCACACAGTTTGCGTGGCATGGTGTCGCACGATTGGCCATGCCATCGCCGCCGCCAACGCTGCTGCTGCTGCCGATCTGCGTGAACACGCACGCGTTCCGATGGACAAGGAACGCCGAGGCTGCGCCGCACGCACAGCAGGCGAGGAAATCGCACTGGGCGCCGGCGCAGGCTTCTGTGCCGCTGCCGCCAACATCATGTCTGCTCCAGCTCAGTGTCGCAGCAACGTCGGTGACGAGCAGCCGCCACACGTGCTCGCCGTCGCACACCAGCAGCGTCGGTCCGTCGCGCAGTGCCACGCTTGGCGGTGGTGCCGCCGTCGCATCCGCTACGCTCCGCACATTCAGCACGGGCGTGGTGCATAGCAACAACGCCGACTGAGACTCCCCGAGCGCCGCCAGCTCAAACCTTAGCCCCGTTGCGTCGTCGACAGCGGGCAACGCCAGAACGATCACCGGCCACGGTCGACCGCGTATGTCCACGACTGCCAGGCAAACAAGAACACACGCGGTGGGTAAGTGCCGCTCTAGCAGGACCCTGCGCGCCAGCAAACGCGATTTTTCCTGGTCGTAACGCAACTCGGTCACCAGGAGGTGATTCTCCGGGGATACTTGAGCAAGGATCTCTCCATTTCGCCAGCCAGTGCATTTCATCATTGTGCTGGTTCTGCTGCTGCTGCTGCTGCTGCTGGTGCCTGTGTGTGTTTTCAGGTAACCCGAATCGATTGGCGTGTGCTGAGCATTATCCAATGGGACTACTACGCGCCTGAGTGCGATTGCAGTCGCAGCACACGACAGCTAGCTACGCACACGCGACATTGCAGCTGTGAGCACATCCTGTCGCCGTGCACACTGTAGTCTGTAGTGTACTCGGCAGATGGTGAAAAGAGAGAGAGAGAGGGAAACAAAGCAACTAGCTCAGTGCGGCCCCCTCTGAAAATCAATCAATTCACCAGCAGTGCATACGCATATTGTTTGTTCAGCTTGACGCTGCACCTGCACAAACACACATCTACACTGACAGTCTGTACTGTCTTGTTCTCAGCTCTTTATTTGCTGCAAACACTGCTATGCTCTTTCATCCTGGCTTACACTACAAGGGCATTGTACCTTGTACTTGTAGTGGTTCAACACTATGTAATAATTGTTTGCTCTTTGATTTGAATTTTGATTTGAGATGTTTGGTTTGAGGTTGAAATTATTAAAAAAAATTGAAAGCCCCGATCGCGGCATATGCGCATATCAGATATGCATGCAGCTCCCATTTTTTTAAAACTTTTTTTTCGGTGCAATGCGCGATGCGATCTCCCTGGGCGGATGGGAAATCCCCAAATCGCACCCATCATCACCGTCATGAGAAACGACCGCCGTTCCAAAGGCGAAGGACTAAAGCCAAGAGTACATAACCCCCCAGAGTGTGCAACTCCACTATGGGTGCTGTCCCGACAGAATTTCAAGTTGACGTCATTTTGATGATGCAATGCGCACTGTACACGGATTATCAGACGAATCCGGAACCTGTGGTTGACCGAAGCCGATCGATCCTGTACAAATTATTGCAAAGAAAAACGTGTGATGCGTTGACACCCGTACACATGTTGTAAATCACTGCTGCAAGGAGCATTGCGTCATAAATAATGACGTCAACTTGAAATTCTGTCGGGACAACAGGGTATGTGGGAGTTGCACACTCTGGGGGGTTATGTACTCTTGCTAAAGCCAAGGGACCGTCACTTAAAGGGGAAGTTAAGGCAAAAATTAAAATTTCACCAGTTGTAGTCTTCGGGGTGCTGAATCGAATGGTCTTGGTCCGAGGAAGTTGAGACGCTCCCTTCCTACCTGAATCCCAATCGAACTCGCGCACTTCCACCGAAACTGGGTGACTGCGCCCTACGAGATGGGGATTTGTATGCAAAATGTCACTAAAAGCGCCATTTCGTTCTTATAAAAGCACGGATGACCGCGATTGGCCCATATGTTGTAGTCTTTTGGACGCTGAGTCGACTGGTTTTGGTCCGAAAAGGCTGCGATGCAGCGTTCCTCCTTTATTCCCAATCGAACATGGTTGAAGAAGCGGTCACGTGCTCCTGGGTGCCAAAATCACCTGGTCACCACGCCAGCAGGCGACAACTTTCACACCAAGGTTCAACTCAAGTGACAGGACTGCACCCAAAAAAGGTCAAAACAGGCTGTAAGTTGTACCCTGCAGGCACGGTGACCAGGTGACTGGTGTACGCAGGAGCACGTGACCGCTTGTTCAACCATGTTCGATTGGGAATTAGGGGCGAACGCTGCATCGCAGCCTTTTCGGACCAAAACCAGTCGACTCAGCGTCCAAAAGACTACAACATATGGGCCAATCGCGGTCATCCGTGCTTTTATAAGAACGAAATGGCGCTTTTAGTGACATTTTGCATACAAATCCCCATCTCGTAGGGCGCAGTCACCCAGTTTCGGTGGAAGTGCGCGAGTTCGATTGGGATTCAAGTAGGAAGGGAGCGTCTCAGCTTTCTCGGACCAAGACCATTCGACTCAGCACCCCGAAGACTACAACTGGTGAAATTTTAATTTTTGCCTTAACTTCCCCTTTAAAGGGGAAGTATACCCTAAAATCAAATTTTCACCAGTTGTAGTCTTCGGGGTGCTGAGTCGAATGGTCTTGGTCCGAGGAAGCTGCGACGCTCCCTTCCTACTTGAATCCCAATCGAACTCGCGCACTTCCACCGAAACTGGGTGACTGCGCCCTACTAGATGAGGATTTGTATGCAAAATGTCACTAAAAGCGCCATTTCGTTCTTATAAAAGCACGGATGACCGCGATTGGCCCATATGTTGTAGTCTTTTGGACGCTGAGTCGACTGGTTTTGGTCCGAAAAGGCTGCGATGCAGCGTTCCTCCTTTATTCCCAATCGAACATGGTTGAGGAAGCGGTCACGTGGTCCTGGTTGCCCAAATCACCTGGTCACCGCGCCAGCAGGCGACAACTTTCACACCAAGGTTCAACTCGAGTGACAGGACTGCACCCAAAAAAGGTCAAACAGGCTAGTAAGTTGTACCCTGCAGGCACGGTGACCAGGTGACTGGTGTACGCAGGAGCACGTGACCGCTTGTTCAACCATGTTCGATTGGGAATAAAGGAGGAACGCTGCATCGCAGCCTTTTCGGACCAAAACCAGTCGACTCAGCGTCCAAAAGACTACAACATATGGGCCAATCGCGGTCATCCGTGCTTTTATAAGAACGAAATGGCGCTTTTAGTGACATTTTGCATACAAATCCCCATCTAGTAGGGCGCAGTCACCCAGTTTCGGTGGAAGTGCGCGAGTTCGATTGGGATTCAAGTAGGAAGGGAGCGTCTCAGCTTCCTCGGACCAAGACCATTCGACTCAGCACCCCGAAGACTACAACTGGTGAAAATTTGATTTTAGGGTATACTTCCCCTTTAATTTTTGCCGACTACCCGCCAAAAAAATCTTTTCGTTTCACGTGTCAGACACGTCCGCGAGCGCGTACGACTCGCGCGCGGGCGCCCGCGGCGGCGCGGCCCCGCGCTGCCTTTCACGTCAGGCAATCTGTTCACGCCACATGGCTGGATAGCGCCTACATTTAATATGATTGAAGACTTGTAAAATCAATTTTTTTCCAAGTCCAGGCGCGGCGCTAGGCCTAGCTAGGCATGCCCACATGCCGGCAGTACTAATGCCTAATGCCCAGGCAGCTGACTTTATTTTCGCAGAAACACTACTCATTGTAGTAAAAAGTAACAATGAATATAGCGATATCATCTAGGAAGGATCGCTACCCTAACGCGAAGGAAAGGCCTTGCGCGGCTGCTCTACGAAGTGTTGAAGAAAGACTCATCAAAGTTAGTTGGTGGACGAACAACTCGCTGGCGCCGGAAAACTTGGCCCCCAACGATGGTGTTTGGTGAATCATCAAGCATAATGTCTTGTAGCAGTGTTCACCGAGGAAGGAGAACGCTCTAGCCGCTGCTGTTGTCCGTTTCATCCACGTTGGGCGTTTAGCTGCACCGCGCCTATTGTGTTTTAGTATTCCATGGACACACATTAGCATTCAGAGCGATTGTGGAGCCACAATTTACTTCACACAGCGTTGTATTGTCCACGAGCGCAAACTAACGTTACTTCATTATCAGCAGTAACTGTTACTCTTCATCCTACATGTAGACTTGGAGTATACACTGCCTTGTCACGACAGCGACAGCTCTGCAGAGTGTTCAAGTGAGAAACATTAATTTCTAATTTTCTATTGTTGGTGGACGAATAAATGGCTGGTTCCGAAAAAACACGGCCTGCACCGATGGTGTTTGGTGGATCATCAAACAGGGTGACCAGCAGTGTTCACCGAGGAAGGAGAATGCACTCGCCACCACTCCGATTCATCCAAGTGGGCGTTAGCTGCGCCGCGCCTATTGTGTTTTAGTATTCCATGGACGCACACTAGCGTTCTCAGCGATTGTGGAGCCACAACATATCTTCATGCGGCGTTGCACTGTCCAAGAGCAGAAACGTCAGCAGTGACCCATCATCATACATGTAAATTTGGAGTATACACACCATGCGCCAATGGGCCTTGGCACAACAGCGGCAGCTGTACGGAGTGTTCAAGTGAGAAACATTTGTTTCGACTTTTGGTGGACGAACAAATCGTCGGTGCCGGAAAACGTGGCCTGCGCCGATGGTGTTTGAACCATCGAGGGCTCCGGAAGCAGCAGCTGAGCCAGATCAGCCAGTCTTGCCAACTCTCAGTTGCCGGACTCCGTGCTGCAGCTAGCAGCACTGGCATCAGCCGGAAATATTTTTCCGCCGATACCCGTTACTTCCAGTTCTGTCAAGGGCATAACTGGAATCAGAGTCTTACTGTTGTGAATATTTATATCGATTGAGAAGTCAAGCAGCCACGGGGCGCTGGCCTTGCAGCTGTGAGTATGCATACGGTACATATTCACATGACTCCATTGTATGCTGGACACTGCTGGTCCATTGTTGCAGTGTGTAAGTGAACTGCAGAACCTATTCCGTGATGAAACACCTACTCTTGAAAGACTGAATGTTTGAGCTAATAGTCTTTTACTTCACTCTCATGCTGCTCATATAATTATACCATACGCCAGAAGACCCTAAGTTAGTTCTAAGATTTTGTGGACCATGTGGTACTTTCACTCTACAGCCAAGTCAACCTCTTCGTCAACACACAGGGTTTTCCTCAGACACAAGCGAATGGTTTACTCCACTCTGGAGAAGAACACAGTTTGCTCTCTCGAACACCAACCGCAGATAACTACGGAATGTACTTCAGAAGTAGGAAGTGCAACAGCTGCTAGAATATTGAACTGTCGTCCACACAAAACAAATAAAGACAACTGAAAACCAAAACACATGCAACTGCCAACATGCATGTAACAGCAACTGCAAGCCAGAACTACAGACTCCGCGCAGGGAGGAACAGGGGAAACAGAGGTAACGCTTCCGACTCCGAGAGCTTCGAATAGCAGCGGACAAAACAATCCAATAGTGAATCCATCAACCTTGCGTGTCACCTTGCGCTACCGCAAACGAACACCTATGGATGCACAGTGCAGCACAGACTCAGTGCATGCACGGTGTAATAACTGGAGTACATGTAAACCGACAACGGTCACCTTGCACCCTATGCAGTAAGTTACAAAGGCGGTGCCAACAAAAGAGCAGGGTTCGTGTATCGTGCACACTCCAATGGCACAGCAGAAAATGTTCTCACCAATAGCCACTGCTAGCTGTTTTGTCATCTTGCTGTGCCAAATGATGCTGTATAGACGCGCCAAGCAGAAATGGACTGCTTATGAGCGTGAACAGGCTGGATGGGGTGACTGATGGACTGTCGGAGTTGGCGTACCACAGAAATCGTGTCGCATCTCTGTATGCTGGGTTGGCACTGATTTGTAAAATGGCCTTCTCAGTATCGCAGGTCATGACGATTGGTGGCAGGCAAAATCGTAGAACAATGATGAATTGCCTAATGGCTAGGTCGTTGTTAGTAAGATTGCCTGAATCCTGGATGTCAACACAGTCTAGGTCCCACAGATCTGGGATGGTGCAGGAGTCGAAAGTTGCATCAGTTAGAGAAACGATAGCTGGCATGGCTGCTCATCGGCGTAGCTGAGTGCTTGGAGTGACGTGTTCGGCCAGTCACCACAAAACCGACTGTGGTAGGCAGAAACTGTAGTCCTGGCGGAAGTCCTCTGGTGCTCCCCGTCAAGACTCCCAGAGGAAATCTGCACCGATCAAGACGACTGACTATCTTACGGTCAATGGCGATACTGGTTGATGCTGCACTAGCTGCTGTTGCGCTAGATGCTGGTACCTCGTCAGCCACAGGCTGGTCAGCTACTATGTTGGTACTGCTGTCAGATTTCTGTTGAGATTCAGGGCAGATCGTGACATGATGGTGACTCTGATTGGTGACCCATGCGAGAACACACATTACACTTGCGGGTGGCCTTGCACTGAGTTGACCGGTGCCCTGTGCGCAAACACACAAAGCAACGCTTCTGTTCAATCAGTTATTCTTTCCGCTGTGCTACTGTTGTGTATTTCGCGCAGCTCTTGTCCAGGTGAGATCCGCCGCAGAATGCACACCCTCTCATACTGCTGGCATTCCAGTTAACATCAGACCGCTTCCTTCTGGTGAACTTGCATGCGCCTGTCACCAGTGCACCTGCAGAATAGTGAGTGACATCTTCTGCTGTAGTACCGCCTGTGTTTGTGCGGCGCAGAAAGGCGTCTTGCATGATAACATAACGCTTCAGTGCTGTTCTGAAGTCATTCAGTTTCCATTGTGTCCCTGCATCTGAAAAGCCTCGCGATTCGTCCAGTTGAATCAGCGTTCGGCATGATCCGTATCTTGGTCACAGCACCGTGTGATGATCTGGTGACATCAGACGGATATAATACACAAGAGACAATTGTGACATTTCTACGTTGTGTTTACTTCAGATACATAATCTAAATGAAAGGGGGGTTGTCAACCGACAACCGCTCTATTTAGTTGCTTTTCACTCTTTAGATGAAAATTCTTTTATTAATTATGTCGAAAAATTATGCGGTTGTCAGTTGACAACCACCCTTTAATTTACACTGCAGTTGCGTGATGTCCACCACTTTCTGTACATAATCTAAGAGTACTAAAACAGCCACTGACTTCCAACTACCAAGGGAAAGCAAGCCCAAGCGCAGGAGAACCGTGCGCGCGCGCGCGGGTACGTGACATATAATATCGTAGTAGAGCTGGCAGGCAAGGCATGATCAGGGTTTCAGGCCCTGCCTGTAAACGCTCTGATTGGCTCAAACCCTGGCAACAATCACGTGACATGTCTGAAAGTACAAGTAGTTGCGATTTATGCTGAAGTTCAAACTGACGGAACACGTGCAGCGCTACACCATGAACCGTGTGGAAACAAAAATAAGTAGAGGAGACACGGGATAACAGACATGAACTCAGGGTCAAACTGATAACTGTGAAACGTGAATGCATGCAGTATATGGAGACAAAACAAAGTCACAGAATTCAGTACGTAACAAGTACTAAACACTAACCTCGTACATGAGAATGTCACGACACCATTTGAATTAGCTCTTACACCCCACTTATGTTTCAGTCAGTAAGAGTACACATGCGTACTTACGTTGACTCTATTTTATCTGACTTGTCCAACACCATCGTTGTGAGCCTTCGGCACTTGGGAATACACAGGACAGATAAGATAGCAGCAAGAGCATCTCCCCGCTCTGTGAACACAGCTCAGACGCCATGCTTCATGATTGTGTGCCCATGGAATACAAGGACACAATAGACTTGGTGCAGCTAACGAAATGGATGAACGGTCGACGGCCTGAGTGTTCTCCTTCCTCGATCAACACTGACAGTCACCACATACCATGCTTGATGTTTCAAGCACCATCGGCGCAGGCCACGTTTTTCGGCACCGACGATTTGTTCGTCCACCAAAAGTCGAAACAAATGTTGCTCACTTGAACACTCCGTAGAGCTGCCGCTGTTGTGCCAAGGCCCATTGGCGCATGGTGTGTATACTCCAAATCTACATGTATGATGATGGGTCACTGCTGACGTTTCTGCTCTTGGACAGTGCAACGCCGCATGAAGATATGTTGTGGCTCCACAATCGCTGAGAACGCTAGTGTGCGTCCATGGAATACTAAAACACAATAGGCGCGGCGCAGCTAACGCCCACTTGGATGAATCGGAGTGGTGGCGAGTGCATTCTCCTTCCTCGGTGAACACTGCTGGTCACCCTGTTTGATGATCCACCAAACACCATCGGTGCAGGCCGCGTTTTTTCGGAACCAGCCATTTATTCGTCCACCAACAATAGAAAATTAGAAATTAATGTTTCTCACTTGAACACTCTGCAGAGCTGTCGCTGTCGTGACAAGGCCGTGTATACTCCAAGTCTACATGTAGGATGAAGAGTAACAGTTACTGCTGATAATGAAGTTTGCGCTCGTGGACAATACAACGCTGTGTGAAGTCAATTGTGGCTCCACAATCGCTCTGAATGCTAATGTGTGTCCATGGAATACTAAAACACAATAGGCGTGGTGCAGCTAACGCCCAACGTGGATGAAACGGACAACAGCAGCGGCTAGAGCGTTCTCCTTCTTCGGTGAACACTGCTACAAGACATTATGCTTGATGATTCACCAAACACCATCGTTGGGGGCCAAGTTTTCCGGCGCCAGCGAGTTGTTCGTCCACCAACTAACTTTGATGAGTCTTTCTTCAACACTTCGTAGAGCAGCCGCGCAAGACCTTTCCTTCGCGTTAGGGTAGCGATCCTTCCTAGATGATATCGCTATTGTTGTTGTTGTTGTTTTCTTTATTTGAATTCGCTAAAACCAAACGGACAGAACTGTCCAGTGACAAGGGAGCGAATGATGAGCGTCATAATCACTATGCATCAAAACATCTCAGGACAAAATGAGACAGACTATATTAAGGGAGGGTCTGCACAACACTTGTACATAAAGGGGAGTACGAGAACAAAGGCGCGGCAGAAGTCGAAGCAAGAAAGCAATCAACGCCAGAGATATTTCATTGTTACTTTTTACTACAATGAGTAGTGTTTCTCCGAAAATAAAGTCAGCTGCCTGGGCATTACTGCCATTAGGCATTAGTACTGCCGGCATGGGCATGCCTAGGCCTAGCGCCTGGACTTGGAAAAAAATTGATTTTGCAAGTCTTCAATCATGTTTGCATGTATGCGCTATCCAGCCATGTGGCGTGAACAGATTGCCTGACGTGAAAGGCAGCGCGGGCGCCCGCGCGCGAGTCGTACGCGCTCGCGGACGTGTCTGACACGTGAAACGAAAAGATTTTTTTGGCGGGTAGTCGGCAAAAATTAAGTGACGGTCCCTTTAGTCCTTCGCGTTCCAAAGGCCGTCATGCCAACACTACGTTCCAGGTCAGCAGGGTAACCATGGTAACGTGATGGACGGCAAATACATGTCATGAGCCACGCCAGGCTAGGGGTACCAGGTGGTTGTTTTGCCCGTCGGTGGTCGGGGGAGTGGCGATCAGAGCTGGCCTTCAACGGGTCGCGGGAATTTTTATTTTTATTTTTAACATAGGGGACTACAAAGGGCGTGTAGGTGCTATTGAGCTGTGCCGGTGAGGTGAAGTGCGCTCCCCCGACCAATGGCAATGGTCTCGGGATCAAGGCGCACATCACGCAATGGTGAGCACTCTCCAATTTCATCGTGGCCTCCTTGCCAAGCTACATTATTATATAATTGTAGAAGAGAAAAGGACATATGGATACGAGTTAAGAGTAACTCTCCATCACTGTAACATGATACTTTATACAGTCAGAAAGTGCAATAACTAGGCACAAAACAGGAGAGTTACTCTTAACTCGTATCCATATGTCCTTTTCTCTTCTACATTTATTTATGGCTCAACATCCGAGTTTCATATTATATAATTATTATTATTATTGTCTTTGGTGTGTCTGGCCCTGCTCTGTCCTGGCTGGAGTCCTATCTAAGTAACCGATCACAGTACTGAGTTTGTTTCTCAGCGGCCCTCTCCATCAACTCTGATCCCCTACCAGTGTCTTCTGGAGTTCACCAAGGCTCCATGCTTGGACCTCTTTTATTCTTAGCATACGTAAACGATTTACCCTCTATAGACCCAGGTGTGTCTCGTTATTAAATTTTGCTGGTGATAACCCTACTGTCAGCATCCTCGTCCTCAGCGGCTCTTGTACCTCGAGTGTCGGCTCAGATATGCAGTGTCCTACGCTGGATGCAAACATGGCGACTTAGACCCATTGGGCCAACCTGACTAAAACCGAAATAATGTTCCTTCCCCCAATCTCATCCATGTCACTTTTACACCATCCTGATTTACCAGAACCCATAAAGGTTGTTTCCAACCATAAACCCCTGGGAATAATGCTTGATGATCGTCTCTCTTGGTTTTACCATTTTGATGCTCTTTGCAGCCGTCCAAGCTCTGCCCAAGGTGTTATACATGTACGTCCCCATTGTTTCCATCTTCCTGTCAAATGCAAAATTTTGTTTTGCAAACTGTATATATAGTTTGGTTGAGTTGGGTAACTCCGCTCTTCTTCCTCGCTCACCGGAGGAAATGTAGTCTCCTCGCGCAACTGGGGAGCAGTTTTCATTGGACATTAGTGACGGGACGATGCGACGGGAATCAATGGTACGAGCTGATGAACGAACGCTTTACGGAGGAAAAGAAAAATTTGCTGTCGGAATTTTCAATGTGCGGGGCCTCATGTCGGCCGTCAAGAGGAACTGGCTTGTGTCGGTACCTCTCTTTCTACGGCATAGACGTCTGTACCCTTCAAGAAATCAAGTTACCTGCAGGGCTTGACGAGCAGCGAAACGGCTAAAGAGGGAGTACGAGTGGAGCGGAGTGTTAGAGCACGCGGACGGCCAGTGTCATTGTGGAGTCGCGACTTGCAGCTGTTCGGCTTGTTGGTCACCCGGAGCTCCGTCAACGCGGGCATGGAGCTAATGCGAGCGCGTGGCCGAGGTTGCGCTGACTAGTTGGCGGCGGCTAGCCGAGCTCGACGACTTGTATACGGCCTCAGTAACGGAGCTGCCACCCAACACCTGAAACGCAACGGCTGCAGAATCTTGGAATGTTCGAGTCTGCCTTGTTCGTTCTGCCAATGTGTCATGCAAGTAATGTCTTCTCCCTGAATGTTCGGAACGTTTTTGCAAATTGTCTGTACATGTGAAAATGGGTTGGCCATCTTTTGTAGCTTTCCACTACGTGGTTCGCGGCTGTAGTTTTTATGGTGGGAGATCTGCGCCAAGCCAATGCTGGATTGTTCAATAGTAGACGCTCTGCAGAGCCTGGGAGCCATTGCCCATGACAGACCAGCATGGCGAGATCTATGCATGAGGGTCTGTGCATTGTGATATTCCGACAGATCCTGAAACAGTCAAACTCAGGAAATAGCACTATCATTATCACTCAGGCTGCAATATTCATATTATGGACATATTCATAAATGACATATCTTCAATACCCATGAGCTACATTGTATATAATATATATGATATAAGTATCATAATTATTATTATCATCGTTCTAGCTCATTTTTTCCCCTGTCATAGTCCTGTTTATCATGTTCAGCATAAGCGAAGTTGTGGATCATGCTTGCATGGTTGACTCCAACGCGTACATGCAAGTAATAATAATAATAATAAACTGTATATCCTGCCTCTTTTTATGTACACTTCTGTTAGCTGGTGTGGCTTGTCCTCGGTTCTCTCTGAGCGCCTCGAAATCCACCATAGGAAACTTCTTCGTTTCCTGTTTAGTCTGCCCCCTCTCTACTCTTCTGCTTCCCTGTATGTCCTTGCAAATGCCTGCCCACTATCAACCCACCGTCAAAAATTAATTTGCACTTTTGCTCACAAATTTAAACTAGCTCTACATCCTCCTCATCTTAGCATGTACAACTGGTTCCGAACCACAGATGGCTCCCAGACAAGATGCTCTGCTGCCCTCCCCTTGGCTAAAACGTCCTCCCTTGTACACTCTCCACTCTTTGTTGCCTACTCTGCTTGGCTTGCGCTGCCCGCTACTACGCGCAATGCCAGTACCCTGGACGCACTCACTAGATTCACCATCACCTGTCCCTCCCATGCTTCTCCGTCTTGACCATTACTTTTCTTCTTTAAAATTATTTTATTCACCATGGTTGGTTAACACCCACATCTCCCGTACTGGCTGATTTTCTTTTCATGCCATGAGGTGTTGTCTAAAATAATAATAATAATACCGTACTGGCAATATATGTTGCCGCGTAAAGCCCGATTCACAATACAACTTTCTGCGACGCGACACGCGATTTGCGACAGTTGCGACGCGACAAGAAACTGCCTGTCGCGAGCTGTCGCAATGCACCTGTCGCAGAAGTTGAAGAAAGTTCAACTTTTGCGACATGCGACACGCGACATACACAAATGGAGTACAGTTTCGACCCTGGGTGCACGTGCAGTGCACGTGCATAGTACTACTTGTGCATGAGGATGTCGCAAACATGAAGAATATTGTGAACCGTGTGTCGCTGTCGCAGCTCGTCGCATGTGTCGCAAGTCGCATGTCGCGTCGCAGAAAGTTGTGAATCGGCCTTAACGCGTAACGCAGGGGGGTGCGGCGTAACGCGCGACCAGGCCAGTGCGACAAATTTTCGTTGCGTTCGTAACGCGCGTCCGGCGGGGTGCGGCGATCTTTTCATTGCAAAAAAGGCTGAAAACTGTGAAAGCACGTGTACCGCGTGGTGAAAAGTTCAAAACTGGACGCAGCAGGAAGTCCTGCAATAGCAAAAAAAGGACTGCGGCAATATAGAAACCTGTGTAACGGCTCCTGTGCGACTTTGCATGTAACGCCCTGCGTGCGGTAAACATGTGCCAATGTAACGCTTCATGGCCTCACTGCGACCATAATAATTATTATATTGCCAGTACGGTAATAATAATAATAATAATAATAATAATACGAAGTAGCCGAGTCGAAGGTTCCATGGACTTCTCGTGTGCTTTGGATGGCAGTCGTGAGTCAGTCAAGTGTCAAGTAAAGTCGGCGGAATAGCGCGAGCTCCGGTGTGGGGAGCAAACCCTTTCTTACAAATAATAATAATAATAATAATAATAATAATAATAATAATAATAATAATAATAATAATAATAATAATAATAATAATAATAATAATAATAATAATAATAATAATAATAATAATAATAATAATAATAATAATAATAATAATAATAATTCATTAGTGCAATTAGGAGTATAATCGATGCAGACATGGCCAAACAACAACGAGTTCATGGAATTTTTAAGGATTTTTATGTTATTCAAAATCGATTTTCGTAAATCGATTTTGAATAACATAAAAATCCTTAAAAATTCCATGAACTCGTTGTTGTTTGGCCATGTCTGCATCGATTATACTCCTAATTGCACTAATAAAATTGCTTTCTCCACGCTGACTCTTTAAATAATAATTCAAACAGTATTTTGGAGGCGGTGGGAAAAACAGTTTCGTAATACGTATTCGCATGCAACGACGCAAATCCACACAATTCAGTAGACACTTTTTCTATCAAACGTTTTCTTTCCCTTCTCTTCAGGATAGTACAGGGAATGTTGGAAATTAGAAAAACACATAACTATATAGAGAATGAAAGAAAGAAAAAGTCAACACTTCAACATAGGTGTTAAAATGATTAAAGTGTTAAAAACTTAAAAACAAACAGCTGCTGGAAGAGTTACCAGAAGCAAGGTGAAGAGACGGAGTACTGGGGATCTGAATACGTCGATAATGGAAGTGACAACAACGATCAACAAGAGGAAACGAGGAAGACCAAGAAGTGACACGAAAACGGCCATGAAATCAACAAAAACGGACATGAAATCAACGGACGTTGGAGGTGTGGACCGGAGCAACCAACCAAACAAGCCTAACGGAACAGAACAACGGCAGGCGTCGAAGGTGACAGAGCTAAGTGATCGGACATCGTCCATCAAGCGTCATTTGTCGGGCAGTGCTAGTTGTCGTAAGTTGTATAGTGATGATATCTTTTCGATTTTGACTCGTGGAAGGTCTAAATTACATCTTGCTGTGTTAGAAGCTCTGTATATTCGTAAACTAGATCCAGAACTATGTGTACAGAAGGAGAATGTGTTATCGTTGCAGTTGTTTGGTGTCACAGCTCGTGAAAGTGTGACAAGTGTTCCCTGATGTGTTCAACGTGTTTGTCTACAACTTGCAGCTGTTTGTTTTTGAGTTTTTAACACTTTAATCATTTTAACACCTATGTTGAAGTGTTGACTTTTTCTTTCTTTCATTCTCTATATAGTTATGTGTTTTTCTAATTTCCAACATTCCCTGTACTATCCTGAAGAGAAGGGAAAGAAAACGTTTGATAGAAAAAGTGTCTACTGAATTGTGTGGATTTGCGTCGTTGCATGCGAATACGTATTACGAAATAATAATAATAATAATACAGTGGTCCCTCTATAATCCGGCACCATTTGTGCCACGAAAATCTGCTGGATTAGGGAGGGTGCTGGATTAACAAATCTGATTTACTGCTGCAATGTACATGAAGAGGACATTTTGGCTACTGAAAATTGTGCTGGTTTATCGAGGGTGCTGGATTATAAAGTGCCGGATTAGAGAGGGACGACTGTAATAATAATGATAAGGCTCATATCATGGCTCACGCGCTTGGCGGGTCTTGGCTTCTATCGCCGGTTTGTCGATGCCTTGGCGGGTGTGGTAGTCACCCCCTTGACTGGCGTGAGTGACCAATAGGAGATCCCCCAGATAGGCGTTAGCCTTTAGGTAATCCTGAAACGAGAGAGCTTGGAAGCTCAGGGCCCTACGCTATGCTTTTTTGCCTAGCTCATCGTATATGTTATAAGAACTGATGAAAATGTTTTTTTTCC
>NC_088654.1:18378537-18423956 GCF_964019385.1 Sycon ciliatum | reverse complement strand
TCTCTCTCTCTCTCTCTCTTTACTTGGAGTGACCTTTGACTCGAGGCTGTCATTCAGCACTGATCTCCGGAAGGTTGCCGCTCGACCCAAACAACGCCTGGGCTTGATGGCGCTTACCTTCCCCTCTTTGGAATTACTGTATCACTAATATGAGTAATATCCATGAGCCTTCCAAATTGGAAGGCCGTTGCTTAGCGCTATCGAGCAGTGCTCAAGCTCAATTCCTTGCCGTGGAATGTCTCAGTACTCCTTGTCAGTCTGGCGCTACCTTGTGCACGTCTGTTTGTTCAAAAACCTGGTTTAGTTGGTGGACTCTAGTGTATAACTTACGTGTGCCCCACCGTTTTTCCTTGTTTGAATTAAATATTACTTTCCTTGGCTGACCAGCTGTGAAGAAATCGCGGATAATTGCTCTGAATTTACACGTTTCGCAGTGAGCTCGCCGGAAGTTGATGTTTTTACTGCGTGCATGTAACTGTACAATCATCTACATACATGTACATGTACATGTACATCGGTTTCACCATCGGTCAGCCAACACTGATCCTGATGCCCGCGCCGACCTGCGGGTGAAGGGATTCTGGACCGATAGCCGCAACGCATTCTTCGATACAAGGGTGTTTTATCCCCACGCGTCGAGCTATCCGTCCAAGTCTCTCCCCTCCCTCTACCGAACGTTCGAAGGAGAGAAGAAGCGTGCTAACGGTGAACGTGTCAATGAAGTCGAGCATCGCTCCTTTGCGCCGTTAGTCTTCTCCTCCTGTGGTGGGATGGGCTCTGAAACAGCCGTAGTAGTCGAGAGGCTGGTGCATGGCCACCAAACGCAACGCTGCTTATAGCCGGGTTGTAGCTTGGCTGCGGTACTGCTTGGCATTTTCTTTTGCCAGATATGCAATCCATTGCGTCCGTGGATCACGCTCTGTTCGCCGTCGTCACTTCGACCTCGCGCCTGTCGACCTTGTCCAGGCTGAGGCGCGTCTGGCTCGACATTAGACTCTTACGGTATTCACAGCCATTTATCTCCTTTCTTCCTGTTGTATAATTACTGTCCGGCGTGTATTTACCGCCATATTGCCAGGTGCGTGTCTACTACCACAATCATGTACATGTACATGTGTACTGCGAGCGGTGCCTTCAAGTACATGTACTTCTTTGAGACGAATTCTGACTTTGGGGCTCATAATACGGCCGAATGTGGACATTCTCGTGGCCGATCGAAAAGCCGATTGGGCCAAAAATCTGGCCAATTTGGGAAATGCCTACCCCTAACTACAAGACTTTATAGTACATGTACAAGTCATGCACATAGTGTTTGATAAACCTTAACTAATTGTTTCGTTACATGCTGTGAGCCAACAACGTGGCTGTACAGTAGGGTCCAGCGGATAATGCTCCGAAAATGTCGGTATAATGCTAACCATAATGATCCAAAAACTGCCTTATAATGCTGATTATAATGCTTCAGCAAGGGATATAATGCTCTTGGTTTGGGACAAAAATGGAAGAAATTCTGCACATTGTCAAACTTCCAGGAAATTATGCATATCGTCGATCTGCATCTGAAGTTGCCACCTTATCTCTCACGAGCTCCACTACTTCTTAGAACTATAAGTCATGATCGCTTATCCATTGATTGCTCTCTATTCCAACTTTGATGCAGGGTTGTGGCAGAATAGTCGGTGTAACAAATCCCTCTTCTAATTATCCATGTACTAGGTAGTGAGAGATGAAACCATTATTGCAGGTAGTCATTCATTGTGGGGATGAAGTTATTCTTGGCAAATAGTATTCCTGCCTGCAGACGAGCTGTCATTGCGTCCACTCTGTGAATAATGTCTTCATCTGAAACACCAGACGTGAGGCCAGCTACTGAGATCCGATCTCAGATGGAGAGCTCTCCCATTTGCGGAAATCCTGAAAACACGTGGCCAGAAGTTATTTTGCCACTCTACACCCTGTGCGTGTGCTCTCATCTTCTCCTTGAGGTGCTAGTGTGTAGACGTATGGCTTGCCACAATACTCTTCCTTTCTGATAGCATTTGACTGTAGGCCTGGCATTACAACCGTCCACAACTAACTGTACGTGCTTCATCAGGAAAGTAAGACAGGCGCTGCTGAGCAATCGACTTGGTACTGAGTCCATGAGAAATTCTAGTTCTTTTCGAGCCTCCTGAGCTGGACTCGGCAAAGGCAGTTCTTTTGGAACGAGCTCTTTCTGTTTATAGCCGCTCCTTCATCCTGGTCCAAATTTAGCAATACATCACTGTTTACTTCAGTGTCGCTAGAGATGCTATCGCCAGAGCCTCTGGCACAACTAGAAAACTCGTCTTCGTCTGTTTGATATTCACTTCGCGTATGTCTCCTCCATAGCTCTCCATTATTCTAAAAGTAAAAGAAGCCTCGTAAATAATTTCTCCGGATTTGTGTCACTTGAACTGCCTCGGCCTCGGTTGGGCATGCTTCACAAATGGCTTGTATACATTTACTTGACCACATCGCTACAATCATAACGCTTTTATGTAGCAATAGTTATGTAGCGTTAGTGCTAAAGGTGTTACGTGTCTACACAATCACAAAGTCACGCGCCGGTACAATGCATAGTGCTCAAATGCCCGGAATGCGTGGAGCGTAGTACGCAAGAGGTACACAAAAGGAGTAAAATAGGGCTGTTTCGTTGTTACTCAGAGTTGCATGGCAAAAAAAACAATCATCAGACAACATCTCACGATCATGATTGTAGCCGATTGTTGCCAAAAACCTGGGATTTCCCGATATTATCCACTATGAAACTCGTTCTGCCGCTCAAACCTCACATAATGCTCGTTTTGTTCCTTTCTAATGCTCAATAATGCTTGGATAGTCGTATAATGCCGAATATAATGCCGGCATTATCCGCTGGACCCTAGTTTACAGCCAGGTGTACATCAATCTGGCGACAGAACTGTTTCGTCCTTTGTATGATTGTAATCTGCACCGATTATTGCGTATCCTTTTCAGTGGTTTCAGCGAGTTTAATCACCATCCGGTGCAACACTACAAGAGGCATCGCATGCTCATGTCCAAGGCAATGACAATAATGATTGTACATGATTGTACGCTTCGAAGTGCTAGTATAATTATGCCATAATTTATGGTTGTAATGATGCGTACACATCGTCATATGATACATGGGCTGAATAATCAGTCACGATTGTGGGCATGATGGGAGTCTTCACCATGTACCAGGGAGTACTACGAAGTAAAAGGTGTTTTAGTACTCCCTGGTACCGTTTTAGTACTCCCTGGTACCGTTTTAGTACTCCCTGGTACTGTTTTAGTACTCCCTGGTACTGTTTTAGTACTCCCTGGTACTGTTTTAGTACTTTTTTTATTATTTTTTTTAAACATGTTGGTGCAGAGGTGCACACGTACACTCTGCAGATCTGGGTTTTTTTTTTGTTTTTTTTTAACAGTTGGCACCTATGACATCAGGGGATGGCCCACGCCTGGTAAAAAATAAATAAATAAAAACAAAAACAATGAGGAGCATTAAAGACAGTCAGTGCAGTGCGCACATGTTCACCGGTTTGAGTGCTACGCACATGCCACAGTTCAGAAATGCAAATTGCACTCAGCCGCCACCAGTTCGGTCGATGATGGTTGAGCTACTGCAACTCTGCTCCGGGACCGGTGTCCTCGGAGGGCCATAATGGCCGAGCGAAGAAGGGCGAACCCCAACCTGCATCTGATCCATGCCATTGTGATGGAGTAAGGCTCATTCTTCTTGTCGCTGATGATCAGTCCGAGCCGCTTGTAAAGGGCAGTTGCCGCCTTGCCTTGGCCTCCGGTGGCACTGAATACGAGGGGAACGAAGGTGGCATGCTCCACCTCACGAACACGCTCGCTTCTCACGCTCATGCTTTGCGTATGCGGCGGGGATGGAGTGGACCGAGTTCGAACGAGCATGAGGGTTGAACACCCGAATATCAAAGAAAGCTCGCTCAAACCGGTCACCCCATACCCCCCCCCGGTGGCAGCAACATCCAGCCTGGCACCATCCTCACGGATAGCCGTCCGGTGATGAAAATTCTCACCAGATAACGGCTGAAGGAGTACTCCCTGGTACTGTTTTAGTACTCCCTGGTACTGTTTTAGTACTCCCTGGTTAAGAACTCAAAATAAATGGTGAGCCAAGGAAATTTCATGTCGTGGAATGTCTCAGTATTCCTTGTCAGTTTTGGGCTAGATTGTGCACGTGTGACTGTTTAAAATCTAGTTTAGTTGGTGGACTCGATAGCATAACTATTACTTGTGGCGACAGTACTCCCTGGTGTTCACTTTGCCGCTGTGGAAAGCGGTCTGTGTCAACATCCACCGGTTCCCATTTCACGCCGTTGCACGAGCCGCCGGTGCACCGTGCTGAGTGTTGCGATTACTACTGATCTAGTAAAACACCTGGTTTCCTGGTGCTCACTGATGGAGCATTACTATTAGTACGTCTTTTGTGAATGGAACGAACTACGTGTACGTGCGAATCCAAGGCATGTTGTATACAATCGTGTACAAGTAACTGTTACATCTACCAGTACATAGCAGACTCAGCGGAGGACGTTCAGGTAGGCCTTGACGGATTATGCTAATTTTTCGCATAATTCCTACCAAAATCGAATAATCGCATAATTCGAGGCAAATTGCAAACGAATCGCATAAATTGGAATAATCCGCCTGTTCGCATCAAATTCCATACAGCTGTACATGTTTTACAAGTACAAGTACAAGTAGATGCACCAGGAAGTCGTAGGTTTACGACTCCCTTGATAACATGTCCAGTCCACGACGGCAAGAGTACATAAACCAGAGTGTGCAACTGTGCATATCAGATCTGAAACAGCGCGGTTCGTGCACTACTTCACCCTGATGAGATCAGCCAAGCCGCGACTTGCGTACAGCTCAAATTTCCGAGTCATGTTTCATAGCCCGGAAATCAGCCAAGTTTGCTTGATTTTAGACGTCCTGTTTCAGGATTTCGGTGTTTTGTGTGACCATGGTGACTGTATACGCTGCGTACATCCACCGACAAGTAAAGTCACCAGGCTATCCGTCTCAAAAAACCGAAATCAGGACAAACTCAGTGAACTCTTGGTGACGGTCGTAGCTACAATTGTAGGTCGGACGGCGCGTTGACCCCGTTGAACTTTTGCTACTACAGTACAACGCCCTATAAAAAAATCCCCCTGTTATTTTGCACAGAACCATCATATACATTAGCAGCATATATATGTGAGCATAATGCGGCATAATATGATAACTTTTAGCATAAAAATAGCATAATTCTGCCATTTTTTTAGCAATGCGAAAAGCATAATTTCACGAAAATATTAGCATAATCCGTCAAGGCCTACGTTCAGGTAAACTGGTTGTTGGTAACTCTGAGTTTCATGCCGCTAGGCAATCATCAGACAACTGATACTGGCCCAGTGCAGTGGGGGTCTACCCAACGGTATGCTTATCAACACATACATGCACATGTACATGTGGGGCCACAAGCTTAGACAAATTGAGCGCAATGTGCAGGTACATGTACAATACAACCCAATACTAGAACAGTACAATACTATGGTATTAGATAACCCAATACTAGTTCAAAACTAGTATTAGATAAACCTTGTTATAGTTCACACATATTGTTAGACTGACAGCATGAAACAAGGTGGAGGATTCTGTGTTAGGAAACAGTGACCTTACTACAACCTTCCGCGGGTTCATGGTGGTGGCAGTAACTGTTGACAGCTGACGAGCTGAGAGAAGGACGCTATGGGCAGAAGTTGGAAGAAAAGAAGATTTAGAAAAGCAATTCAGTTTTAAGTACATGTAGCTACATGACTACCAGGACGACATCCAGGAGCGATCAAAGAATACGCGACGGACGTATGGAGAAGTCTAAAACTCCCCTAGCCAAATGAGGGGCAGAACCGGGTTCAACACCCATAATATGGTTCAGATGATCCTAACGGACTGGGGCTCTGCCAACCGTGGATGGTTGTAGTAAGGTCACTGTTTCCGAACACAGTGTCCTCCACTTTGTTTTATGCTGTCAAACTAATAACATTGCACACTCATGTACATCTATACTAGTGGAGTACCATCATTGGCATAATTCCAGCATAATGTAGCATAATCACTGGCAGTTGCATACAATTATCAGGATAATAATTTGGGGCTCCAAAGGGTTAAGACAAACTCACAGAACAAAATTAATACCATCGGTCTCTTGACGTTCGTCCTAAAGAGGTTCGACTGGATATCATTCATACTCACCAAAATATGTTTAACATTTTATTATTACGGAGTGCCTTGTAGGCACCGGCGATTATGCCGGCATAATTATTGGCATAATTTGGTGGTTGAAAATTTGGAGCATAATTTGGCATCCTTTCGGAAGTAGGAGCATAAGTACATGACTGTACCACAGTTCTAGCATGTAGGCTACACAATTGTGTACAATGCACCTGATCAGTGCTGGTGGTCAGCATGGTAAAGGGTTCGGAGGTCATGCAGATCGTGTTTTCAATGCAACGCAGGGTATAGTAGAAATCATGGCAGTACATTATTGTATGCTTGAACTCGTCTTCTTCCAAGTCCTTTCTCACACTGATACGGCACATGTAGCGGAAGATGTGAGTGAATCAGCCTTTATCAGGCATCCTGGGGCGGACGAGATAGTAGAGAGGTTCCGCACAACGTAAAGTTGAGCAACTTTACGTTAGTGGGCGGGAAAAACCCGTGAATTCGCGAGTTTGCACTCCACTTTATACGGAAAGTTGACTACGGAGAGTACGTAGATAGGGCTCTGATAACGTAGCTGGTCCGTAAGTGGATTGGGGTACAAATTTATGACTCTCTCCCCAGGTCGATCTGGTCGTACACTGCCGCGTTCGGAGTTGTCAAGGGCAGCTACATGTACGTGATTTGAAAACTCCGTATGGCGGAACCCAGATGCGCATGCAGTTTACCACACATGGTTTACGTAAGACTTTCCGTAGATCGACTACGTTTTTTACTAACGTAATTACGTTATGCGGAACCTCTCTAATGACGGGTTGTCCGCAAAACTCCGCGTACATGTACATGTGCATTATGCATGTAACTTTGTTACGAAGTCATGGTTTTAGCAGCCATGACCGTGCAGGCTATGGATATTGCTCTAATTTTTAGATTAAAAAAATACCGGAGGATGTACCCAGTGTGCTGACAGTGCTCAACACCGCGGAGGCAGAGCGTAATGCAAAACAACAAGGATAATCAAGGCTTGTTTGCTGCTACTTCAAGTTTCATGCTCGAGCACCCGATCTTCATGTTGCCTGATGATTGCGAGAGCATGAAACTTGAAGTAGCAGCAAACAAGCCTTGATTGTCCTTGTTGTTTTGTTTTGTAAAAAATATTGAGGTACGTATACATGTATAGTTGAAGTTCGGTCATGATAGAAGGAGAGGTGAGCCTCAGGTGACATCGGTTGGACGAGTATGACGATTACGAAGACAGTTCAACATGATAATTTTCTAAGGTAACTCAAACTAATTCGGCAATGAAAAAATCTTTTTACAAAAGAAGTCAACTAATCACGGAATAGAAGAAGTAATGTTTTCTCTTTTCCATGTCGATCTCTAGCATGCATGGACATCTTGGTATTGGGGTACTCATGTAACACTTTGTTGTACTTATGGCCACTGGCAAGTACGAAAAAGGCACAATTTTCCTAACTTTGAGGCTCCCGATAAGTACAACAAAGTGAATATGTATCCCCGCATGCCAAAGCATAATATGAGGATTTTGCTAGCATAATGCGAGAATCCATGAAAGCATAATTCCATGATTTCGCGAGCATAATCCGCCGGAGCCTAGTGCCTTGTTTATCTCTCAGCACCTCCAACCATAATCTTTGCCCCTTATATCCTCTGGATCAGTGTAGTTGTTGGAACGAGGTGTCGGACTCAACAATGTATTTGTTTACATTTTAATACATGTTTATTGTTCCTACTTTGCTGTGTTGTTTTAGACAATCGTGGACTAACACTTTGAAGTCATTAAACTACTTCCAAAAGTTGCATCGACATCAACAGGATTACGATTTCAGTACAATATGATGCTGGATGACCTTATCACGACAACCCATGACTTACAATTATAAACACAGAATCCACAAAAACATCTGCGACACGCACCTGGTTACATTTCTCAAGTAAATCTGATTGAGGGTGCGGAAATCTGAATTATCTTAAAAAAGACAAGACAATTGAGTCATGAAATTCTGCAACAGCAACATCCACAGAATGACCTGCGAATAAAAAAAAGTATCATCACCACTACCCATATGTTTCCCCTGCAGAAGAACATGATTATGCAAGACAAGTGTCATTTTCTGCGAGAAAAGGCTTGCACATCCATGCGTATAATATAAATACGGTATTGATATGATGTAGAGGCCATCATTTTTAGGGCATTCCATTGGTAGGCATGGGTGGGTAGTGCTAGTTATTTGCTGCGATAATGCTAAAGGCAATGCTCATAAGACTGTATGAGGATATAATGCCACTTATAATGCTTACACTACTCCATAATGCCAGTTTGAAAGTTGGAAAAGTCGATTTAAGAAGGCCGTCTTGGATCTAGGCCAAAGCGTAGAAGAAAAAAACTTAAACAGCAGTGAGCATGTTGTCTGAAACAATCCACTGAGAAGGTTAATTTGCAACGTCAAGTCTCCAGACGAAGCCGGACGGGTTCAGATGCACGATTTTCGGAACTGGACCTAGCCAGCTTCATGCATGACACCATTGTCGACCGGCAATCATGCTTGCGCTTGTAATGCCAATTTTGCATGCGAAATGGTGGCATAATGCCAGCATTATGCCACCTGGAAAAATGGGACTACACTGTACCTTCATCACCTCTGCCCTCTTTTTCTCAAGAATGCTAGTCTTGGTCTGTTTTTTTCACTGTTTTTATTAGACATTATCTTTCTTTACGGAGTTGTTGTTGCTGTTCATTTTGCTACTCTTTCTTTTTCCCTCCCCTTGCTTTTATTTATCGCCGTGGTTGGCAATCACCCACTCCCTTCACATTGGCCGGTGTTTCCACCGAGTCTTGAGATGTTGTAATAAATATAAATAAATATATATCATCCTGTCTGGTGAGTGTTCACCACGAAAATCTGAGTAACGGCGGAAAAGAACTTAGTTGCGGCATGGCTGTGCGATCATTGTCTTACCGGTACTGGCTCTGTCCACTGTACATAGAGCACTATACGCAACCAGAGTGAGGACCTTACACAACTGTCCAGTATAATATTATTGCATGTGGCCCGTGTGCCTTGGTGTGCCAGGTTAGAGCATGCAATTCTGCACCAATACAGCGCCTCACTGCCCCATCTCCAGAGGCCTGTGATTCTGCTAGAAATTCTACCGGCAGAATCCGTCGGCCCCTAGTCCGGAACTCGTCTATGTTTTACACGTACAATCATGTACATACAAGAATGCATGCAGCAAAAATCACCGTTCACGTGGGACTCAGCTGGAGCCGAGTTTTCCGCATCCGTATAGGATTAGGAACGCCACCACCTCCAAGGATCAAGGCGCACTTGCAGCTCCTAAAAGCGGTGGGAGGTGAGTAGATCAGACCCACTGAGTGGTCAAAGACCGAAAATCCCATTCACTGCATCCATGCTTCCCTCGTGCCAGGCCACAAGTTCCCAATCAACTGTAGGTCAACACACCGCTGGAAAATATCCTTGGATCATCCTACTATGCCTGCTGCACGCACAAAAGCATTGCTCCTATTTTCCACAATACTATTGGGCCACTCAAGCTCAGATCAGAGTGTAATAATATACATGTAGATGTATTTAGTACTATTTACAACCAGTTAGAAACAGGATATCCCATATCCGGGCCCAAACTGATACTACATGTAGTACCAAGTACTAGTACATTGGCAGTTGTTATAGAATTGAGTACTAAAGCGCCGAGAGTGGTTTGGGTGGAGTCGTAGCTAAATAGGTAGTATGAGTGTGCAGCGACTTTTTCAGTTGTTGCAGTGCATACTCTTTCGCCCCGGGAAGCGAATACTTGACTGGGTGAGCGTAGGTGCTGTTGACATTAAACCGCTTCTTTACATCATTGAATCTCTGCTGCTGGCCGCCTGCCCATGTGTAAACAGCTGGGCCTGGATGCGTACTAAAGTCATGCTTCATATCGGGAACGATCAAACGGAGAATGTTGGGAAGAGCAATCTCGTGGTACACGTTACGAAAGACAAAAGAAAGCTCAATAAACTCCTTGGCAAACCGCGTGGGAATGTAGCCGACGTCCGAAGGCACCTTTTTAATGCAATGAGACCCGCATTTCAATGCAGTGGGCATTCTCTGTATGTACTTAGGTCGTATGCAGTGGTACATCTTCCGAACTGCCTTGAGTCCGTCCGGTGAATCCCAGTGCACCCACTTGGGCGTAGGCTGCTTGCGCCCAGGGTGTGGGAAGACTGGCTTCCATGGCGCCGATACTGGCAGCGTCCAGACCTTGGACGTATTCAGCTGTGTGAGGACGTAGGGAAAGTTGAGAAGGACATCATCTCCAATCCACATGTACCCATCATAGCAGGGATGCCCCAGTATGGCTTGTGCAATCACAACGTGCTGTCTGCTACCGCGGCGAATGCGAGGTGCTGGCCTGACGCCAAACCTGCGATGACCAGTCTCCGAGTAGAACACAATATTGCTGAAGGCCCCCTCATACAATTTACGAATAAACACAGAGTTTTGATGATGCAGTGGCCAGTTGAACAACACTATAAGCAAAAGTCTTCTGCATGTCTGTTGTGATTCTCCTCCTGTGCCTCCCTGACATGGTCCTAAGTTGGTACGGTCAGGCTTGCACCATAAACCTTTCAACATTTGCTTCTGCTGCTGCTGCTGCTGCTGCTGATTTTGTCGGTAGGGTTTGGCAGTGATGCCATCCAGCCAGGGTATACCGGTGAAGTTATGCAGATCTGCTTTGCAGTGGAGACGTGAGAGATTCGTCAGTGGGGTTTTCTCCTTGTATCTCCATCGGTCACGCTCCCGCTCGTCCGTACCAATGTCAATATGAGCAACTGCACGAGCCGAGGCTGCGGAGAATGCCTCGTCTAGAATGCTCTGCAGCAAGAGCAACTGAGAAGGCTCGGTGTTGGCCCGCGCTGTACTGGTCGTCCCGTCGGCTCGCCGTGGTATTGGTCTTAGGAAGTTCTTGTTGTTCGGAAATGTCGCGCGTAATAAGTGCACCACTACCACTACGAACAGGAGAAACGCGCCCGTTGCGATCAGCTTCGCAATGAACCCACCGGTTCCAATACGTTGCCTGGAAAGGATGGCTCCCACAGTCATTTGATTTGCTGCTCAGCACGTTCTCGCTTTGCACTCGCCAGCTTCAATTAGTGTCAGCTTCCATCCACAGAAGTAATAGTTCCAAGTAAAGTCTAGCTTCGCCAGTCGGCAGAAAAGCGATAGTCGTACCAGATAATCATCATCCTGATTTTTGTTTCATGACCATTTGCGCAAATAATAGTAGGGGGGCCGAAAGGGGGCAAGCGTACGCGTAGGGGGGCGTCAGGTTACCCAGCGCTAGCGCGCTGCAGCAGCGCGCATGCAGCAGCGCTGGGTCAAGCAGACAAAGTACACACTTTCTTGCTGGTTTCGTTTTTTTCGAGTAGACAGAGCTGGTGCACAGTCGAGTCACACTGCACACGGTCATGGAGTATGGAGGGCGAGGACGGCAGAGTCGGTACGAGTAGTGTCGGAGAGCTGGTAGAGCAGGTTCCTCAGCCTTCTTGGACTATAAAGCAGCTGAGAGATAATCTACGAAAGCAGGGTGGTTTGTTGACAGGACGGAAAGCGGAACTACTTACGAGGTACGTTCATACGGGGCTTCGTCGACTAATTTTTTTTACCTACACTCACTCACGAACTGCGCGTGACATTTGTTCTACATCCAGGGCGTTATTCTACAAATCCAATCCCGAAGCACCAAGAAGCAAGCGGTCGACCCGTGAAGCAGCTCCCGTCGCCACGCGCACGCCAGCACCAGTATTTCCTGACTCTGGCTGGACCCAAGACAGACCGAAACTTCCTCGTGTAACAGCATCCACGATCTTGTCGCATTTGCTGCTTACTGGAAAGCAAGTTCGCACCAGTGAGAGCCATGTACTCATCATCAGGAAGCCTCTAGATCGGGGACACGAGCTGTATTTTGGTGGATACATTCACGATGTTAGTGTGTGCTGTGTGGAGGCCGAGATTTTTATCGAAGCCAAGTGCTGGGCAACCCAGAAGAAGTCTACCAAGTACAGCTTGCGACTTGTGTTCACAGATGACGCCAAAAATGATAGTGCTGTGCTGGATTTTGCTGTGTGTGTGAGGGCTGTGTTGCTGGTGGAGATGGTGGGCTCTGCTCTCATGTGTTTGCTCTGTTACTGGTGCTTAGATTTTGGATTTCAGTTTCGGCAGCCTCCGACACGATACTCAAACTCACTCTCACTTTCTCCTCGCCGCGGCTTCTTGGCTTTTGGCTCGACATCGAGCCTCTCTAGTAAAGAATGACGAACAAGTGCAGCACTTCGACGATCCGCAGGAGAGGGTCTCTCGGCTGGTGGTCGCCGAAAGGAGAAAACACTGGGGATGCTTTCCTGCTTCAAACGACGATGCGGCTTCCCAGAAGCTAATGCAGGCAGCCCGGGTAGATCTGGATGGAAGTCTTTTTCCCTGAAATGTTCACTGCAAACAACAGTGCTGGATGAGATCGTGAAATGCGTGTGGATAACTATGGCGTTGTGATCCAAGTCATGCGGACTATAAAATGCCTTAGACGTGAGATAGTGAAGGTACTGCCGACAGCAAGCCAACAGTGGATATGAACCACGCCGCCAGCATCATTCTGCACACCAGGAGAATCCAATACATATACATGTAGCTGCCAACTCTGATGGTATAGACCCGATAACTGTTTTGTTTCTCTAAGATTGGTATACAATTATACATGTACTAGTGCAATCTCTATCCATATGCGTAATGCACTGTATTTGTTTGACTGGAGGTAGTTTATCATAGCACTGTTTTATGTCCTGGTTTTGTTGAAGATAAACATTATCCAGTTAACTTGTTAGGTACCGTATCAGTCAGCTCTTTCAGCATTTGGCGTTGTGTCAGGGATGGTTGGCGGTGTCGCGGGTCATTCCACAGTCCGCAACGTTGACGTTCTCGGCAGCGGAGCGACCCAGTAGGCAATTGATCACCGATAAATATACTGCCATTGGTATCACGGTGCACCACAATGGCATATGGTGTGAATATCATTATGTTATTCTGCAGCGAGTCCTTGTCGTGTAGCTTGCGAAAGTTATTGCATACGGTCATTACGTGCATAATGCATAGTACTGTCTGTACACTCAAGTTTCAAGTCCAGTCCATTTTTTGGAAATATGGGCTGGACACTAACGAGGGCCTGGTGACGTGTTCATAGGGCTGAGTTATGCCAAAATGTGCCATTGGCTGGGAGTGAAAGCCTTGCCCCACGCCTGCACCCTAAAAAATGTTTCGAAAATACTCAAATTCGACGACGGCTGAGAATCTAGGAAGATGCCGGACCACAGCGAAACAAGTCATCTGGCTGAAAAACGGAATACACCATTGCGTTGCCACGGCTAAGCGCAATTTTTAGGCTCACCACACAGGTAGCGAAATGCCAAAACAAACGAGCCATAGACACAAAACCATTTTCCAAAATTGTCCACCATTGAGAATGCGACTCAAAAAGTACCCGCAAACTGCCCAGTGCGGAAAATGAAAAGTCAACTTTTAGACGACTTTTTTGAATCTGGCGCACGGACTGCACACGGTCATGGAGCCTGGAGGGCGAGGACGGCAGAGTCGGTACGAGTAGTGTCGGAGAGCTGGTAGAGCAGGTTCCTCAGCCTTCTTGGACTATAAAGCAGCTGAGAGATAATCTATGAAAGCAGGGTGGTTTGTTGACAGGACGGAAAGCGGAACTACTTACGAGGTACGTTCATACGGGGCTTCGTCGACTAATTTTTTTTACCTACACTCACTCACGAACTGCGCGTGACATTTGTTCTACATCCAGGGCGTTATTCTACAAATCCAATCCCGAAGCACCAAGAAGCAAGCGGTCGACCCGTGAAGCAGCTCCCGTCGCCACGCGCACGCCAGCACCAGTATTTCCTGACTCTGGCTGGACCCAAGACAGACCGAAACTTCCTCGTGTAACAGCATCCACGATCTTGTCGCATTTGCTGCTTGCTGGAAAGCAAGTTCGCACCAGTGAGAGCCATGTACTCATCATCAGGAAGCCTCTAGATCGGGGACACGAGCTGTATTTTGGTGGATACATTCACGATGTTAGTGTGTGCTGTGTGGAGGCCGAGATTTTTATCGAAGCCAAGTGCTGGGCAACCCAGAAGAAGTCTACCAAGTACAGCTTGCGACTTGTGTTCACAGATGACGCCAAAAATGATAGTGCTGTGCTGGATTTTGCTGTGTGTGTGAGGGCTGTGTTGCTGGTGGAGATGGTGGGCTCTGCTCTCATGTGTTTGCTCTGTTACTGGTGCTTAGATTTTGGATTTCAGTTTCGGCAGCCTCCGACACGATACTCAAACTCACTCTCACTTTCTCCTCGCCGCGGCTTCTTGGCTTTTGGCTCGACATCGAGCCTCTCTAGTAAAGAATGACGAACAAGTGCAGCACTTCGACGATCCGCAGGAGAGGGTCTCTCGGCTGGTGGTCGCCGAAAGGAGAAAACACTGGGGATGCTTTCCTGCTTCAAACGACGATGCGGCTTCCCAGAAGCTAATGCAGGCAGCCCGGGTAGATCTGGATGGAAGTCTTTTTCCCTGAAATGTTCACTGCAAACAACAGTGCTGGATGAGATCGTGAAATGCGCTCCCTCTTCGCGCTTACATACCTGCACCCATCTCGCCCTTAGGTCGGGATCTCAGGGGCGGATCCAGAGATCTCTACAGGGCCAGGGGGGTTCCGGTTGAACCAAAATTGAACAGCCAAAATATTATGGAATCAGATGTGCGGTTGGCACTTGTAATAACGACAATCCGATTGTGTTAGTGGGAATCGCATGCTTTTAAAACACACCACGGACATAATATTATTATTATATTTTTCCATCATCGACCACACCACAACTGCGCTCTCCAGCCGGCCTCGACACGTTGCCACAGCACACCACCATCGCTGGAGACTGAGTCGGAGCGCAGTTGTGGTGTGGTGGACGATGGAAAACCTGTACAGGGCCAAATGCTGCTGCTTACCCTACATTGAATATTATTTAGTACAGGCACATAATCATATACAAACATGTATGCAATCGACTGGCACACAGGTTCAGTGAGGGCTTGAAGACCCTTTCAACTTCTTGTAAAGATCGGATATGCAAGCCATGGGTACGTTGAGAGCTAGGAATGCCGAAATGACAACTAAGTTACTTTCCCTGTCCATTTGTACTTTCGGAATTTTTTGGCCTTTTTACGATGCGAAATGCTCTATAGTGCACAGGACAAGAGCATCGTCTTCACTTCAGTGACAGAAACAACAGCAGCGAAACAGTGTCCAATCCTTCCAATTTCATCTAAAACACATCGCTGGCGCAGCATTCCGTTCCTGCGGAGGAACAACTAGTCATTACTGCATGCTGCAGCAGGTAGAGATTACTGACTTTGCTTGGATGTCGGAGCCCTCATCTTCTGAGGAGCTTGAACTCTACGTGTACGGTTCGAAGTTCGTTGAAGAGTGTCAGTACTCGGAACATCCTTTGTCTTCTGCAAAAAACTTGTCCAAGGAATACTGACCACACCACACCCATCCTGAGCAGCAGTGAATGACAGCGCCAATGGAGGTAAGTTTGGATCGTTTCGAAAGATCAAAAAGGAAACAACCACCCAATTATGTTGTCTACAGTCAGTGTCCGTTTGTAAATCACGGTCGTGAACACCAGTACAGACAGTACAGACTAGTACTATCCGTACAGTATCGATCTACCGCACGCGCATGCAGTGCACTGACTGACACAGTGACAGTCTGTGCTCCTTGACTCAGTCAGTCAGTGACTGCACGGACTGTGATCGGACGGACGTCCTTTTGTGCACACATGATATTTTCGATAGTTCTCAGCAGCTAGCCGCACACTTGTCTTTGCAAATTTTAGGGGGTTCCATGGAACCCCCGGAACCCCTCCTGGATCCGCCACTGGATCTGTGGGATACTTATGAAAAGACAGATCTCGTTGATCTGATCGGCGATTTGAGCAGCCAAACACAGACCAGTGGTTGTGCGATGGCATCGTGAGGCGAAGGAAAACTACCGACTGAACTACAGAACAACCAAATCATTTCAAACAAAAACAAGAAACACCGTACCCACGGCCACCGGCACCAACAAGCACACGAAATCTCCGTGCAGTACACCACGTACACACTGTACTTGCACGCTGCACTGTGCAGTGTGCACGGTCCATGCGTGATCTCATGCACGATGGGGCCCCCCTATAGACCATGCCTTGCCCCCTTACGCCCCCCTACTTTATTTTGTCAAATGGTCTATTGTGGCTGGTGCCAAGTTGTGGGCACGAGCTGGATGAAAGCAGGCACATGTCATGGTAGACGTATAGAATCAAGCATGGAAGGAAGGGCTACTTATACTTTTATAGGTGGAAAATTCATGCCCGCGTGTACGTGTGTAGAGGGCTTGCCCGAGAGCGTACACACAAGGGCATGGAGCTGCCCGAGTGCGTATGCCCGAGGGCTACGCACGAGGGTGCGCATTTTCCATCAAGACCTTCCTACTGTTGTATGAGCCCTTTAGCCCCGTAGACATTCCCGTATGCACACACTCCCGTACACATATACATACACATCTCCATATCCCTGTACACACACCCCAGTCCTTCCCCAGACGCGCAAAAAAAAGACCTCTCCCACTAATCCCGATATAACAGATTCTTGACTGATTTTTGCCGCGAAAGCGAAAAAATGTTCTCAAATTTGAGAACTGTCCTAAATTGGTTCTGAGAGATGGAAGCCGTTTTACATGGCCTACGTAGTTTTACTTTGTACCACCTCGTTTTATTTCACACCATGTATTCTTTACGGGACGCTCTTTCGGCAGATATATTTTTAGTGAAGTTTCGTAGAGGAGACGTATATCGAAAATGTTGTGAACGAAGCTGAAATTGGCATATTTATGCACCTAATTTCAAGCCGGATTATCGCCAGAGCACGCAGCGTTTTCGGCCAGCACGAAGGCGGCAACATATAGAGGTAAGCAATACCTATCACTTACAAGACAAATCTGATCTGTTCACGACCTCCAAATACCTAAAATTCAGAACTTGCTGTGCTTGCTTGGCCCTATGTACATGTATGTTACATAGAGGATCACACTCATTTGGCAAGTAGATCTACAATGCACAACATTATAATACCGTCTTCTAAGCTGTAGTCTTCACTGGTTTACAGTTTTGGATATGTTGAGTAACGCCTCATTCACACTTCGCTTTGCGTAAGGGAAACACATCACAACGGCCGTTTGCGGCGAGAAAGTTGACTTGATCTTGAGTTGAGTTACTTGTTTGGTCCATCGCGCGACCTTCGCCTGTGCGCATTGCGTTCATGAAATTGCCTAAGTCTGTTGTGAGTTATCTTGAATCCGTAGACATTTCGCCGTATTAGTACCATCCGTTCCATAAAAATGCTGGTTCTTGTAATGGCATGCACCATAAAATGACATCTGTTCTATGACCGTAATCATTTGCCCACCATATCTTCTACATTTAGTGAGATGTTGCCTGCTGCACTGTATGCATGCAGTTGTAGTTCCCACCGCCTTGATGCTGGCGGCATATTCAACATGACATGTATGCATTGTATGCACGCCTTTGGATTCATCAGCGGCCGTTCTAAGCGGGATATATTCAGCGATATACCCCGCTCGGTTCACATGGGTCACTTCGAGAATAAGGAAACTTTAAGCCTAGTTCGCATTCGACGTAACGCTGACGGTATGGAACGTAAGGGCCTGTTGGGACGGCCGGGGTGAGCTGTAAAATCTTGTACGATTCGTAAGACACAACATGTAGTTTGACACGACATGCAGCAGCTATTGCGATTTTCAAGAAGTGACACGAAATCTTATCTTCCTAAAATTTGAATCAGTTGTGCTAGCCATTCGGCGAGTTATCATGGGAAGCATAGTGTTGACCGTGTTCGAAATGTTTAAAAAACCTAAGTGTGCTGTTGTGCGCATCGGGAGGGGTCAGCGCACGACACATCCCCTGTTCACACTAGAATGCAGTTGTTTTGTACGCTTGCGTCCTCGTCTACGGTCTGAAAAGTTGAACTGACCAACTCTTCCCCTTGCTTCCCAATCTGTAGGGTGGAACGGTTACGTTCCCGTTCCTGGTGTTCACATTGGACGCTGTCTGTCGGCGTCATAAC
The DNA here is from genome assembly GCF_964019385.1 of Sycon ciliatum. Taxonomy (NCBI): domain Eukaryota; kingdom Metazoa; phylum Porifera; class Calcarea; order Leucosolenida; family Sycettidae; genus Sycon; species Sycon ciliatum. The sequence continues at coordinate 18,405,433 of NC_088654.1, read as the reverse complement.
CGTTCCGTCGGTTCCCGTCAATCCTTACGTCGCGTCCCGTTGCGCCCCGTCGAATGTGAGCTAAGCGGCTTTCGTGTTGGTCACACTCTGTATTTAGTAGGGGTGAAACAATTATACCGAGTACTCGAGTACTCGCTCGGTTTTTTCAAAAATAATCGTACTCGGAATAAATCAGAGTACTCGTTCATACATGGTACATGCATTTACTACAGAAATCTGCAGTTTCAGGGCAGCAGTAGGCAGATGGCGATGTGCAGGCTGTGTGGTGAACATTTGTTCACGAGTAGAGAGAGCCCAAATGACCCACCAACCAATACACCCGAGAAAAATGACTGCTTCTCGGTTCAATCAGGGTTGTATCATGTTATTTCAATGCCCTTGGTGTGCAATTTTTAGGAGAAGAAAAATACTCGAATACTCGAATATTCGATCGGAGAAAATCAGAGTACTCGAACTCGGGATCTCAGTGCCAACTTTCACCCCTAGTATTTAGGAAAGTACCATGCAAATGGATTATACCATTCGTACTCTGTGTATACCGAGTCCCCCAATTGTCACTCGTCCTAACGCACTCTCGAAAGTAATCGCGGTATACCCCTCATACTCATGGTATCATCCATACCTAATATATATATAATCAGTATCATCTGCTGTTTGTTTTCCATTGCAGGTTAACGTCTCAATCAAGCATCGTCATCAAAACTTTGCACAGAAGAGTGTCAGCGGTGTCGGTCATCCTCTGGGATCCTCTTTCTGTTATTACTGAAGCTCAATTCCCAATACATGAACTGCTTTCCACGATGCGCAACATGCAACACCTGCAATGAGCTGCAACCACGACAGATGATTCACAATCTGTTTTGCTTCTGCGACATCTAAGTGCAGGGCGTAGTACCCTCACGTGCACCCAGCCTAGTGAACTGCACTCCATTCGTGTACAACGCGCTTGGCAAGAGTTATGCTTTTGCCAACTTCTGGGACAGTGGCCCTACAACTGCTTGCGACAGTGCGCGTCTGCGCGACAGGCATTTCCTCGCCGCAAGTGTTACATCACAGAAAGTGATACATGTACATGTAATTGTGAATTGTAAATACTTTTCATCCAATTCAACTTTTAGTATGTGCTTCTCTTTGTTGAACAGCAATGGGTAACCAACTCTTCTCCTATCCATTCATTCTCCTGCTCGTGTTTGTGTGGTGGTTGTATACTGTATACCCATTGAATGATTAATGTACTGCAGTATCAGGTTTTGTCTGGTGATATATTCACGTCCAAATATGTTCAATTTTCACTTGAGCACACAAGGGTTGGAAGCTTAGAAACACTATACATCTATTCTTAAGGGTGTTCTCCATTGATATTTTGATTGATCTCACCTGTTCAAGACGTCCATGTCGACTTTGAGGCCGACTTTCGCATCGATGTCGGCTATTTTATAGCACTTTGAAAAATGATCCCTACCACCCGGGACGCATTCTATCGCGTTGTTTGCATTCTCCTGGCGGCAGGGCATTGCCAAACTGATTACCTTTCATATGAAATAATTCAAGGGATGTGGAAGAAGCCTTCACTGCTCGACCAGGCCGATAACCTTGTTTCATTCATACCCCAAAGCTAGACAAATTCGAAATTTCTCAAGCTTGAGAACGTTTCCCGGCAAAAAAAACCTCGAAATCTGTTATATCGGGATTGGTCGTTTGGGAAAGGACTGCCCATGCATGCACTCCCCGCTGACCTTTTGCCTCCCTTATTTAGAAAAGCGATCCTGTCAACTTTTCGTTGTGTTCACATGGCAAGAAAAACGATACCGCTATGCTACGTAAGTTTCTACGTAAGGTGCTCGGTATTTCACTTAGGCTACGTAAGTCTCTACGTAAGGTGCTCGGTATTAGATCTACCAGCGGGTGGTAGCCGCGTGCTGTGCACGTGCAAGGCACACATTGTGTTGCAGTGCAGTCCGTGTTTGGATATGCATGCGCGAGGAACTTTCTCCTTTGGAACTGCTTCTTGTATGAGCTGTTTCGGATATTTCGTCTCCTGGCCTGGCTTATTATTTCGTTTCGGCGCTACTGAGACCTCCTTTCGCGGAATATTACTCAATGACAGGTGAGTTGACCGGTTCCCTTTGATTCATTTGCTTGTGTTGACTCTTTCATTTACGAAAAGTGTGCTGATTTTGGGCGGAATACAATAAATAATGGAAAAGCTGACCGGATCTCTTTTCTAAATTTAGCTTTTCCGCTGCCGAGGCCTCCTTTTACGGAATACTCGATGACAGGTGATCTCTGAGTTGACCGGTTTCCTTCGATTCATTTGCTTATACTCACCCTTTCATTTACGGAAACGTGTGCTGATTTTATTCGGATTTATATCCATTTTTATCTCTTTGCCCTTGTCTACAGTGTGCGAAGAACGCGAGTTCACCTTCTTGACGGTAAGGCTTATTATTATTATTATTCTTTTATTCCACGATGGCGTGACGCCAATAAGGATGATTAATAAGTGCGATAGAACTGGTACTAGCCAGAAACAGCTAGATGGAAATTAACCGGGAGCGGCGCAACTGTAGTCGCTTGGCGCACAGACGCTGCTGCAGCCGGGCGCTGTGATGCACGGACGCCTGCCAGCGCGAGTCGAGCGAGGCCAGAGCGCATGCGTAGCCGTCACCACCTGCCCGGGCGGAGACCTTGCACGGCGAGCCGGCAGGGCCCTCTTCGTCGCAATCCGGGCCAGTGTCATCGGCACCACCGAAGCGTACTGTCTCCACGCCATCGCTTAGAATCCCGGAGTACTCCTGCCGGCTCGCATCGCCACTGCTGCCTCTGCCGTGGACAAGAATGCAACGAGAGCCCGCTCGCTGGTCAAAGTCCACAACGCCGGCGCACGCACAGTTTGCCAGACGAGCAAGAACTTCCTGTTGCTGCTGCTGCCCGGCACACAACAAGACGCACGTGCGGTCCTCGCAAACCACCGCCACCAGCAGGCGGCCGTCGCTGACCGTCCAGACGAGGTCGCATGCTGCCGAGTCGAGGTCGTGCACCCAGCGCACGCCGCTCCGATCGGCCAGCACGATCTGCGCGTGGCACGTCGAGAACAGAACGTAGCAGCGGCGCTCGTCATCTTGGACCTCGCGCGCCGCACTCGCGCCGCGCAGCCTCGAGCCACCGGCAAGACCTGGCGGCAGCTGTATCTGGCCAGCCGACGGCGGAATGAGCTTGACGCCGGTGACAACGGGTACGTACTCAGTGGGTATTGAGTAGGATGAGCGCGACAGGCCGCCCACACAGTTTGCGTGGCACGGTGTCGCACGATTGGTCACGTCATCGCCGCCGCTAACGCTGCTGCTCCTGCCGATCTGCGTGAACACGCACGCATTCCGATGGACGAGGAACGCCGAGGCTGCGCCGCACGCACCGCAGGCGAGGAAATCGCACTGGGCGCCGGCGCAGGCTTCTGTGCCGCTGCCGCCAATATCGTGTCTGCTCCAGCCCAGTGTCGCAGCAGCGTCGGTGACGAGCAGCCGCCACACGTGCTCGCCGTCCCACACCAGCAGCGTCGGTCCGTCGCGCAGTGCCACGCTTGGCGGTGCTGCCGCCGCATCCGCTCCCCTCTGCACATTCAGCACGGGCGTGGTGCACAGCAACAAAGCCGACTGAGACTCCCCGAGCGCCGCCAGCTCAAACCTCAGCCCCGTTGCGTCGTTGGCAGTGGGCAACGCCAGAACGATCACCGGCCACGGTCGACCGCGTATGTCCACGACTGCCAGGCAAACAAGAACACACGCGGTGGGTAAGTGCCGCTCTAGCAGGACTCTGCGCGCCAGCAAACGCGATTTTTCCTGGTCGTAACGCAACTCGGTCACCAGGAGGTGATTCTCCGGGGATACTTGAGCAAGGATCTCTCCATTTCGCCAGCCAGTGCATTTCATCATTGTGCTGGTTCTGCTGCTGCTGCTGCTGCTGCTGCTGGTGGTGCCTGTGTGTGTTTTCAGGTAACCCGAATCGATTGGCGTGTGCTGAGCATTATCCAATGGGACTACTACGCGCCTGAGTGCGATTGCAGTCGCAGCACACGACAGCTAGCTACGCACACGCGACATTGCAGCTGTGAGCACATTCTGTCGCCGCGCACACTGCAGTGCACTCGGCAGATGGTGGAAAGAGAGAGAGGGAAACAAAGCAACTCGCTCAGTGCGGCCCCCTCTGAAAATCAATCAATTCACCAGCAGTGCAGATTGTTTGTTCAGCTTGACGCTGCACCTGCACAAACACACATCTACACTGACAGTCTGTACTTGTTCTCAGCTCTTTATTTGTTGCAAACACTGCTCTTTCAAGCGGGATTCACAGAAGCTTTTTTGCGATGCGACACGCGATGCGACGCGATCTGCGACGGACGCGTGCGATGCGAACTCGCGAAATACCATTCACAGAAGAAGTCAGTGATGCGACAACATCTTTTCTTGCTGATTTGGCTACGTCACCATGATATTTGCGCGGTTTGATACAACTTGTAAGAAATTTATAGGCAACTCTTGCACCTTTGTACAACTTTGCTGTAGAAAAGGTCAAAATCGTACACCAAATCGCTTGTCGCATCGCATCGCATCGCAAAAGTTGAGCCAAGCTCAACTTCTGCGATGGCCTGCGATGGCCCAGTTGCGGCAGTTGCGTGGGGTGCGACATGGCTGCGATTTGGGGTTTTCCCGGTTTCGCGTCTGTCGCATCGCGTGTCGCCTAAAGGCCGATTCACAATACAACTTTCTGCGACGCGACACGCGATTTGCGACAGTTGCGACAAGAAACTGCCTGTCGCGAGCTGTCGCAAGCTGTCGCAAGCTGTCGCAATGCACCTGTCGCAGAAGTTGAAGAAAGTTCAACTTTTGCGACATGCGACACGCGACATACACAAATGGAGTACAGTTTCGACCCTGGGTGCACGTGCAGTGTACGTGCAGTGCACGTGCATAGTACTACTTGTGCATGAGGATGTCGCAAACATGAAGAATATTGTGAACCGTGTGTCGCTGTCGCAGCTCGTCGCATGCGTCGCAAGTCGCATGTCGCGTCGCAGAAAGTTGTATTGTGAATCGGCCTTTAAGCTGTGTTCACAACTGGCGCGTGTACGCGTGAAACCAAGCGTTTGTGCGTATTTTTGCTGGCTTTTGGGGCGCCATGCGTATGGAAACGCTCCGAAATGGAACTTCCAACATGTTGGAATTTTCAGCGCGTATCAGGCGCGTATCAGCGTACATGCCAGTCACTTTGACTGGCGGGGTCAAAAAATTAGTACTCGAAGGTGCTAAATACGACTCGGATTGCTGTTTTTTGTGAAAGGCTGAGCGCGCGTTTGGGGGCGCATGAACCGCAAGCGTACCGCGTCCACGCGCCAGTTGTGAACACAGCTTAATTAGGCCTCGGTCACACTACGGCAAAAATGCTGCGTCAGCGTCAGAATCATGAGCTTTTCCATGGCAACTGAGGCCTCGGTCACACTACGGCAGTTTGAAGCTGGACGCAGCGTCAAGCCGCAGCACTTGACGGAGACGCGGGGTCACACAGTGTTTTGTTTTTTTTGTAGCTCATGACTGCCGCGGCTTGACGCATTTGTCTACGTCACAAAACCACCAGGAAAACTCAATGACGACACGGATTCCCACGGAAACCGGCCTTTTGCTTATTATACAAAAAAATTGTCGGACAAAGTTTTCGAATTTTTCATTGATTTTTGATTACAAGAAGACGAAAGGTAGGTCCACGCGTGCACGATCGTTGTTGTTTCTTTCCGAATTTGAAGCCATTTTCAGTTGTAGTGTCATTGATCAGGCAAGAAAAGTCCGCATCGCAGCTGTGTTTCTCCTGACTTCGTCATACTGGTTGTCCTTTTTGGGGCTCTTGTCTTGACGACAACACAACACTCACAAGTCGACAGGCTCCAGTTGGCCGATGACCTACTCAAACAACTGGTCCTTTCTCGACATCATTTTCTTCTCAGAAAACGCCTCGCTCTTCCGCCAGGTTCGGAGCAGAGCAGCCTCGGCCTCGTAGGTCCACGGACTCATCTCGAACAAAAAGAGGGAACAAAACAAACCTTGAACAGACGAATGTCGAATAACTGCTAAACTCAAGCAAAGTGTCTTGAAACTAATTTTACTTGAAAGAGTCTGTTTTTCCGCCAAGCGTCACTCCCATCAGCGGCAACGCAGCCGATTTCCCCACGTCAGACGCAGCAGCGTCTGACGCTCAAATTTCCCGCGTTGCGTCAGTTGCCATGGAAAAGCTCATGATTCTGACGCTGACGCAGCATTTTTGCCGTAGTGTGACCGAGGCCTGACGCAACGCGGGAAGTTTGAGCGTCAGACGCTGCTGCGTCTGACGTGGGGAAATCGGCTGCGTTGCCGCTGATGGGAGTGACGCTTGGCGGAAAAACAGTGTCTTTCAAGTAAAATTAGTTTCAAGACACTTTGCTTGAGTTTAGCAGTTATTCGACATTCGTCTGTTCAAGGTTTGTTTTGTTCCCTCTTTTTGTTCGAGATGAGTCCGTGGACCTACGAGGCCGAGGCTGCTCTGCTCCGAACCTGGCGGAAGAGCGAGGCGTTTTCTGAGAAGAAAATGATGTCGAGAAAGGACCAGTTGTTTGAGTGGGTCATCGGCCAACTGGAGCCTGTTGACTTGTGAGTGTTGTGTTGTCGTCAAGAGCCCCAAAAAGAACAACCAGTATGACGAAGTCAGGAGAAACACAGCTGCGATGCGGACTTTTCTTGCCTGATCAATGACACTACAACTGAAAATGGCTTCAAATTCGGAAAGAAACAACAACGATCGTGCACGCGTGGACCTAGTACCTTTCGTCTTCTTGTAATCAAAAATCAATGAAAAATTCGAAAACTTTGTCCGACAATTTTTTTGTATAATAAGCAAAAGGCCGGTTTCCGTGGGAATCCGTGTCGTCATTGAGTTTTCCTGGTGGTTTTGTGACGTAGACAAATGGGTCAAGCCGCGGCAGTCATGAGCTGCAAAAAAAAACAAATCACTGTGTGACGCTTGTGGCTCAATGTAGCTGAACCATCGGACCTTATTTGTCAGCTTGGATCACGTGATCCATCCAGCTGCCGCGTGCGGCAAACAGCCCAAATAGCGCTAACTCTGGCCTGCGAGCGTTTGCTGCGACTAGCGCGCTAGCGCTCGTGACATACACAAACGCGCTAGCCAGAATGCTTTGACTTTGATGGCTTTCAGCTTCTATTTTTTGAAAAGTAGCGCGCTCAGACCAGCTCGCTCACTCTTTTCCTCTTCCATTTTTTAGGGCAATTGTTTTGTTTGATAGACGAAGCTTGGGGTCTCTTTGGGTTTGCAACCCTTACCCTCCTGGAAAAAATCATAGTTGCTAGACTGCGACACTTCAGACCAGGTACTATTAGAGCCGCTAATGGACGACGAGCTATTTTCCGCTATCCGGAGCTCAAGCATTTGAGCCGCTAAATGGACGAGACTCCTGGGGTAAAGGATGCAGAGAATGAGGAGAAAACACTCGTATGGAGCAGGGAGTAGGTATTGTACTACTTCCTGGTATGGAGCACTGAGAAGCGGTAAGTCTTAGGGCAATTCTTAGCCAGTAATTACTTTCTCGCCATAATTATGTTCTCGTTTTTCGTGTCTTCTGTAATGCCAGTACACTAGCAGTACGACTACACTGTAGGCGAGAGTCCATAAGCCAGAGTGTGCAGCTCTCCATCTATGCAGCATAAACAAATTAATGACAAATTTCCTTTGCCTAAGGGCTGGGTTCCACTGCCGCTCCGCTGCACATCATCCACGGCATGAAACGTCATCATTACAAGCTGGTCCAGCGAGGCCGCGGCTCATCACCAGCTTTCGCTTCGCTGCTTGATACAAAAAAATGCAAGCCGCGGTCACGGCTTGCATTGTTTCCCGCACTTAATTGTTTTATTCGGGGGAATTTTAATTCGTTGCACAGGCCAGAACACGAGGATTTTTTTGGATTTCACGCGCGCGCAGGCAGGCTAAATGTCATCAAAAAACGTCGAGCACGATCGCGGTACCGTGAATGGCGAGTGTCACTGGAACCACGCCGCTCTGCTGCATGCAGCCAAGTACCGTGGAGCAGCGGAGCTGCGGAGCCGCAGTGGAACCCGGCCCTAACCAAACTTATAGCAATTTGAAAATGTTTGACAATTTTTCATAAAAAAACTTGACAACATTGTTCTTCTGTAGAGTGCCGCTGGCAACTCCATCGATGAACTCCATCAATGAGCGCATGGATAAAGTTTAGAAACCCTTCGAGCGAGAACGTGTTTTCAAAAAGGAAGCACAAATATGCCGCGTAACTTCCTCTCTAGTATGGCCCCATCAAAGCCACTCGCTGACTACTTACCAGTAAAATGGGGTTGGACGGTTGTCAGATTAGCTGATATGTTTTCTGCCAACACAACCATAAGCAGTTGTCAACTCTCAAGACTAAAAGAGCTTGCGAAGAAAGTGAGAAACCTTGGCTATGAAAGCACATGAAGCGTCAGAACATAATCGAGCAAACTTGGACCTAGATTACCAGTGTCTGCTCCAGAGCCGGGTCAGTACCTTTTGGAAAAAGAACACTGGGTTACCTGCGACCCGGTCGGAAGTCCTGTCGAGTACTATACTTTTTTATACTTCGAGGGTATACCGCCACTGACAGGCTGCATATGCGTGCAGATGCGTGCGGCCAGAGTGCCCAGTGCGAGTACGTTCATACATGTACATGTACAATCATGTACATCAGGAAGTCAAAAGTAAGTTTACGACTCCCTGACACACAGTAGCCGCACTTGAACGCATCTGGCTCTGGCCCAGTGTTGCAGGAGTTGTGCCAGGTAGACGTGTACCCGGTTTGTGTTAAATCTTAGAGCAGGTACTGCATACCCTATCATATCTGTGTACATGGATATACAGAGTCAGTGTTGTTGCGTCCCACTCAGCACCCTTCTGGTTCATTTCGGCACCAGCACTCTTTGCGTATGCAGAGCTGAGTAGAGTGCAAGTTCGGACCACAAGTACACTGTAGCAGCTAGTAGCAAACCTAACCTGTGCCATGATGCACGGTACTTGTGTGCATCTACTTCATCCCTGAGTAACACACCTGGTATATGGTGCACAATAGGGCACAGTAAATAATCAGCATGCATCGCAGTTTTCTGCAACATATTCCTGAAGTCACTTTACACCTCAGAAGAATTGCGTCGCTGACTGGAATTCGATACCGGTTTAGTTTCTCTCTGGGTCATTATGAATCATAGAAGCTAAAGTACCGTATCACCATGGTAATTCCTGGAAATTCGGTGTGTTTTCTGCCTTTTGTTAAAGGGGAAGTATACCCTAAAATCAAATTACCAGTTGTAGTCTTCTGGGTGCTGAGTCGAATGGTCTTGGTCCGAGGAAGCTGCGACGCTCCCTTCCTTCTTTTTTCCCAATCGAACCCGCGCACTTCCACCGAAACTGGGTGACTGCGCTCTACTACAGTCCATTTCAAAACTATAGACGCGTACCTAGGCAAAAACCGTTATGCCAGCATCTATACCACATAAAATCTGTGATCACTTTGTGCATAAATTTTTCCAAATTGGGCGTCTGTCATCCAATCCTTTAGAAACTATATGAGAGTAATTGTGGAGCGATCCTGAGCAATATTCCGTAAACTATTCTCAAAAAGTTCCAGCCAAATTTGAAATATTTCAAAAACCCTACGCGTCTATAGTTTTGAAATGCACTGTAGATGGGGATTTGTATGCAAAATCTCACTAAAAGTGCTATGTCGTTTTTATAAAAGCACGGATGACCGTGATTGGCCCATATGTTGTAGTCTTTTGGACGCTGAGTCGACTGGTTTTGGTCCGAAAAGGCTGCGATGCAGCGTTCCTCCTTTATTCCCAATCGAACACGGTCACGTGCTCCTGGGTGCCCAAATCACCTGGTCACCATGCCAGCAGGCGACAACTTTCACACCAAGGTTCAACTCGAGTTCAACTCGAGTGACAGGACTGCACCCAAAAAAGGTCAAACAGGCTAGTAAGTTGTACCCTGCAGGCACGGTGACCAGGTGACTGATGTACGCAAGAGCACGTGACCACTTGTTCAACCATGTTCGATTGGGAATAAAGGAGGAACGCTGCATCGCAGCCTTTTCGGACCAAAACCAGTCGACTCAGCGTCCAAAAGACTACAACATATGGGCCAATCGCGGTCATCCGTGATTTTATAAGAACTAAATGGCGCTTTTAGTGACATTTTGCATACAAATCCCCATCTAGTAGGGCGCAGTCACCCAGTTTCGGTGGAAGTGCGCGAGTTCGATTGGGAATAAAGGAGGAAGGGAGCGTCTCAGCTTCCTCGGACCAAGACCATTCGACTCAGCACCCCGAAGACCAAACCTGGTGAAAAATTTGATTTTAGGGTATACTTCTCCTTTAAACAAGCAGCAATGTGCAACAGAAATTACCATGGTGATACAGTAGATTACCGTGTGAAGCGGTGTGAGATGCAGCAAAGGTGAGCCTGTTACTGTGAGTCTATGCCCTAAACAATAAACTTTGCCGTGGGATGATTATCCTTGGGCTGCACACTCTGCACACTAATTGCTAGGTATATCATTGGTCTTGTTCGGATCGTCCATTACGTTTGCAGCTGTTCAAACTTGTTTTCTTGTGTATTACTTTATTGATTTATTTATTCTACTTGCCTTTCCTATCTTCTTGTGTTTTAGCATTAGGCGATTTGATCGCAGGACAAGAGAGGAGCTGATGGACGATCTGTCCAGTGTCCCTCTTGGTTCGGAGCAGCGCCGAGTGGTGACGTTGGGACTTGGGTAAGGATGAGTGTTCCCTCATGTTTACAAGTTATCCGTTTTGTCCTACACTAACGGTTATATGCAGAATACTGCTGAGTCAAAAATGTGCAACAATTAGCACAAAAACTGACTGATGAGATCCTGACATTCAACGACCTGATGCTTAGCTGCATCACGTTTATATCCGTAAGTGTTGGACAAAACGGATAACTCGTAAACTGATGGTCCTCTTTTTCAATTTTGATCCTTGGCTCTCCATCCGAGTTCCCTCGTGTGTGTAGCTATTATTATTTTTTTGGTGACAGTCAATTTTTTCTTCAGACTTTTCCCGTTTGTGTCTTTCCCTCAAACTAGTCAATATTTTTATTTACTTATTTTTTTGCCCAGGGTCTACATTCTACCTTTATTTTACTTAGACTAGGGTTAGCTGGCCGTTTACCAGTACTCATCCACACATATGTGCACATAGGGTCTACACAGAACTCTATCAGTAGATATTTTGTGTATAGGGGGTTGTCTATCCACCGAGATAGCACTATATTCTCCCACTCTGTGTGTTCTCTGGTAGCTATGTCCCTTGGAGACTATACGGTGCCAGTGTGGTGACCGAGGTCAGGCGTGTCTGCACTGGCATCGTCAACTTTGCCTACTGCTACGTGCTCCCCAGTGCTCCATCTGTGTCCTGTAATTTGTTTGGGGAGGGGGGTGGGGGGCAATACCGGTACTTCAGGTGCAGGGGGCAAGGGGGAATGGGGTGGGGGGGGGACATCATGCCCCCAATGAACCTCTCCAGGCGTTGTTCTGGAGTAGACTAACCGTGTACACATGCAGCACATAGTTTGGGAGCTAGAACGCGATCGGACTCAGGCATATTCAAAGGCAGTCTATTGTGATAGTAGTCCTGGACTGATCTCACTATGATGATATAGGTCGTGCCCAGCATCACAATGCCAAACATTATAAATGACTGTTTTTTTTGCCTGAGGGGCTAGATGAGCATGCGGCTAGACTGCCGATGGCAACCAACAGGCTCAAGGCTGTGTTGAGACTTCGTGTGTGCGACCCGAGTCAATTGTTTACTCGCCATGACCAGGCATCGCATTGAGCATCGTATGCCCACTAATATTATGTCACTGTTCTTAGTCGCACCGGGGGGCGCATGCCCGTTTTCAGGAGACTTCTCAAAACACATAAGCCCTGGGTCCTGAAGGTTAGGCCTATTGTTAATCTAAATAGTCCTGGCTACTATCCCGCTGAGTTCACTGACTTTCTACTGAACCCGTATGTATGTGAGGAAAGTACTGTTCTAACCTCAACTGCGGATTTCATCAACTTGGTAGAAGGTTTGCCTGTGCGGGACGATCATTTATAATTGAGTATTAGGGCTCAAACGGTCACGGTTTTACCCTAAACGGTTAACTGCTAAGCTAACGGTCGGTTTAACGGTTATAACCTATAAGCCACGGCAATCCTGCGGAATCTTTTTTAACCGTATATTTGACTACACTGTATACTTATTCAAAAAATGTACCCTATTCCGTACAACGCACACATGTACATTCTCTTGCATGCTCATTCATACATACTCTCACACGAAGAGACCAGATATGACCGAGTTGACAGCCCAGAAATAATTTGCGTACGCGTGCGACAGCCTGCATACTTTGCAACGACCTGATACTTAAAAAATTGACTGAAAAGTTACTGCGTAACCGTTATCTTTATCGGTTAACCGTTAATTCTTCCTAACCGGTCTGCAACCGGTTAATCGGACTAACCGTTTGAGCCCTATTGAGTATAGATGTGACCAGCCTTTACTACACCAACATCCCCAACGAGCTCGGTTGTCGTGGTATATCACACACAGGTGTACAAGGTGGATGCCCCTCGCCCTTCGTACATGGTTATTAACAGCAGTGACTTCCTTGATGTCAGTCATTCGGAAGAAAAATGAGTTCGTGTATGGTAACGATGTGTTTCGGCAGATCCAAGGGACTGCCATGGGTTCGCCTGCAGCAGTGGTCTATGCCGACATTGTTATGCTGTATTTGGAGAAGCGGTACGTTTTGCCGATCTTAGAGGGGGAGGGTTTAGAGGTTCAGGTTTATAGACGCTTTATCATTGCATGGTTGCGAAGGTCAAGTTCAGCGCACTTTAGATAGGATTAATAAGTGTTCGGCCCTCAAGTTTTCTCATGAACTGGCACATGATGGCATTGATTTCCTGGACACCACAGTTTTCCGTAGTAAGGGATACATGGCTGTGAAGCCTCATTTCAAGTTCACCAATCGTTTCCTGTATCTGCTTGTCGGTAGTAACCACCCCTGTAGTATGGGCAAAGGTGTGTTCACTGGGGAGTTGATCCGTATCCGTCGGTCTTCGACCCTTGACCACCACTACGAAGCTGCTGCCGAGCGGCCGAAGCAGGCTTTCCGGGCCCGTGTATACAAGCGCTCCATCTTTCATCTTTCAGACCCGCTCACTAGGAATGGATGCGCAGGGAAGGTATGTTGGTCAAATTGGCATGGGTTTGGGTTATTTCTGTAGTTGTATACAGTGCTCCTCATTGTATTTACCTGGGCCCGGCCTGCTGTCCTTCGCCCGTTGGTCTTGAGGTCCAGGTGTAATACCCCTACCATACAGTCCGGTGGCCAGCGCGGTTGTTGTTACACGGTGGAACATCGGCAAGAGGTTGCTTGCTCCATTGCCTCATGCTCAGTGTCCTCAGGGAGTTAGTATTTTCCTCCTGTTTGGATTTTGCAGTGTCTATGGTGTCGGTAATTGAGTTTTTGTTCTGTATGCTTTTCTGTGGTGTGTGGCCGTTGTTCACACATCTTTATTTGACTTGCTTCCTGGTGTGGTGTACCCTTTTGTTTTATATTGGTGTTGGTCTGGCTGTAGAGTTCTAGCATCCGTAGCTGCCTCAGGGGGTGCCACTTCTCCCATCAGCGTCGACTAATCCGCCGGTACGTGGTGCTATATTACGTTCAGTGTCTGTTCCATCCTGTACGGGCTGTGTCCTGCTGACCACACAGTCTGGGTCTCCATACTTTGCATGTTCTCATCGTGTGTAGTGTTCACACGTACATATATGGACTGTCACACCCATATGTTGTACATGTGGCTGCACGTGTTGTCTCTTTGTCGTACCTGCTGCTGTATTTGTGTCTCTGTGCTGCTGACCCGTACATGCTGCTGCGCTGCTTTGTTGTATTGCTGACACGTGCACCTTTTTGTGCTGATATGATATCGAGTACGCCACTTTTTGTGCTGATGAGGGCACCACTTTCCGATATCATGTTTCCTTTCGCCATGTCAGTTGTCAGTTCTCCCGTCGTCTCCTGAAGTGTAGTAATGAATAGCTCTCTCTCTAGCTCTAGAGAAAAACCACTTGACTAGTCCGTTTGATGTGTGGCGTGGCGAGGGTATAGTAGAGGCAGCTCGTTCTCCAACCGAGACGACATTTGGCGCCCAACGTGGGGCTCAAACCCACGACCCTGAGATTAAGAGTCTCATGCTCTACCGACACATATATGCACGCGGCACCGTTTGTGCTACTATCCATTTACATATGCTGCTTTCCACACCTGTGCTGACAGTCGGTACGCACCGACTCTGCACGCATGCACGCACACCATTACATTCTGTTGGCATCATATTAGTGAGGTTTTGCATTCCGAAATTCGGCAAAAGATTCGGCACGCGGGAGCGAGGTCGAAAATGCACACGAAGATGCGGCATGTTTGTTCGGAAAAAGCTCACTTTGCCGAACATATTTTTCGGATGAATTTTCTTGTGGAAGAGCGCTAGCGCGTGATTTATTCAAAGAGGTTTCTTATCTTGGCATGGCTTCGCAGGTGTCTTTGACGACATCAGCATCGTCAGCTACCTCTGATTGCTCCTCTCCACTGCCTGTCTACTCTCTTTCGCCTGGAGTGTCCTCACCGTCATCTGTGTGGCTGAAAAGACTATAGCGACACCCATAAAATTTGACTTGGCCATGGAGTTGGTTTTTCTGAGGCGACTGAGGAGGCAGGTTTGGCCCTCGACTCTTTGGGCCCGATCAAAGTTTGTCGGAATCAGGAAGAAAAGGAGCACGGGACAGGACATTGCTGATGCTGGGGCTCACGAAATCAAAACACATCATTTTCGACTTGCAAAATAAACGTCGGTGCGAAAATTCGACATTTTGATGTTCGACAAATGACCAAAGAACGCCGAGCCGAAATTCGGAATGCAAAACCTCACTATTGCGGAGCTTTAGTTCATTTGCGGGAAAGGCCAGATATAAGAGCAGTTGCTGGAGGGTAATGACAAGATTCTTCCCTCTAGAAACAACATGAAATTCTCTAGGTCATGTTCATAAACCAGTCAGATGTCTACAGATGTCAACAGTGCGGTGCCACAAATTTCTAACGTAGCAAAAGTATCGTGGAATTTTTTCATAAACTGGTGTTCGAGGTACACGGGTAGAGCCGACAAGAATCGATAAAACCAATATATCGATCGTTAATGATATTGGTTGATCGTTTTAAAAGAGTTATTGAATGATCGTTTCAGCCCTACTAATAATGCGAGAGTCTTTACAGATTCCAGTGCTCTCATGCCTTTTGCAAGTTCCGTTTGTAAGTCAAATGGAACATGGTTTGTGGTCAATACTTCAGCAGTAGTGGTGCGAGAATATTCGGGTGTCAAATTGCTCGGAATTGATGTATGATAACGGAGAATATACCAACATGTGAATCACTTGGAGATATGGTTTGCCAGGTTCTGTTCACACTCACTAGGCTAGACCCTCTCGAATATTGTACAACAGTTTTGGCCCAGGAGTGGTAAAGGGCACGGGCAAGCTATGTCGGGACCTGCTGTAAAGTCCGCCATACACGAGCTGTACGTCTTATCGGATGGGATATGCCCCTGATATTGCTGATAATGAATGGCCCAGTTTCATTGTACTGCTGTCCGCGATATTATATCCTTAGTGGCATTGTTAACTTCTCATTGCTTGTGGGGACGCATGGATCATACGTCCATCCAACACCTGCCAATCGGAACCCACCGACAACGCTGTCGGTTGGGTTGGACCACAATCGGTTGGTTTTTGAGTCCAAGATGCCGCCTAGGTAGCACACAGCATTGCTAATCTGATTTTAAATTAGCTGCGCAAATCCTGGCATACTGCCCGTAAATGCATCTAACTCCCAGGGTACTTATGAGTTTTTAGGTCTATGTGGTACTTGTGTCGCATTGGCAGCCACTGTTCCGTTCTGTATTTTCTGGTGTATGTGTCGTTGAATCTCCACAGAAAATGTGCTCGCGCATTAGAAGGAGGTGAAAGATGCACCTGCAGGAGAATACATGCTTAAGAGAAGGCAGAAACATGCCCGGATCCACCAGAACTATTGCTGGCAAGTCAACAGAGGCGGGTACTGATAATGTTCCAGATTGTGGTAGGATCACATAAGCAAAATTGACACTGGGAGGCACGGCGGTGGGTCAGCTCATGGCCAGCGCCAGCTCCAGTGGATATCACGTGCATCCAGTTCTAGTACTATAGTATGACTGCTACAAAGTAGTGCGGCCCAAATAGAACTCGGGTCAGGTGCCGAAGAACTGGGGGGGGGGGGGGGGGCATGTGTCAATGAATGGTAATAACTCCGGAAATCATGCTGGTGTATCGAGGGCGTGGGCCAATGAAGTGCTGGATTGATGGTGGACGACTGTACTGCAATCTTGGCTGGTCCCACTATCGCAGAGACAGCACTTCCTGGTGCAACCACCCTATCCTGCAATCTATATAATAATTATTATAAGAGATTTGTGTGAACGATTTTAGCATGATGCAAGTCAGCTTATTGTGCTGGGGGCCTGGCTACATGTCACTATAGCTTTTTATAGACTCGATCACCGCATTACGCTGCCTTGCGTTGACTTGATTGAGCACTCTTTTTGGTTAGTGTCAAAGTTATATGTAATATGTATCTGCCTCCGTGCAAAGCTCTCTTTGTGCGTGTCTTGCAGATAGCTCGCTGACTTTGATGCTTTGAGCCATTTTCAAATTGCTTTTTTTGTTCATTTCATATAGACCGTATTGCCATTTGTTTAACCTCCCGCTCTGAGCTCCACTGATGGGACCTAAAGAGGCTGAAACAGCTGTCTGGAGATTGAGCGTCAGTATTATGGATTTAGAATACACGATCTGGGGACAGCACTAGTAGTACTGTCTAGCTGTTTCGTCCTTTGTGGACTCATCAGCGAATCACGGAGAAATAACTCTTAACTAAGGATGAACCTAGCAGCCATGAAAATAGATAAATAATGCCTCCAAGCCAGAATTCAAGGCTACATGTGTAGGCCCGAATGTGCCTTGCCCGAGTGCTGAAACTGATAAGTCATTGAGATACGCATAGAACATCTGGCAAAGGAACTACTAAAGCCCCCACAAGCACGGTATTCTACTTCAACAAGGAAGAATTGTGAAAGCATGCACAGCCCTACATGTATAATGTTGGTATAGGTAAGCCTTGTTTGATAAATTAACATGACAAGGCGGGGGACGCACTGTGTTAAAAAACAGTGCTCCTGATACACTAGTGTGTCCTCGGCTTTGTCGCATGCTGTCAACCGATCAACACATACAACGTTGCATGCAAAACGGCTGCAGCCTCGAAGTACGGAGTGCTATTTTGGAAAATGCTAGATATACAGCCTGTACTTATACAGGTGTTCTATCAACTAGTGCCATTATGACAACGGTAGCTGAATGATACATGTACATAATCCCAGGGTCATCATTGCAAGAACCTCTGGGTCTAAGCCCGAAGTAACATTCAACTACATGACTGTATACACCATCATGTATACGCCATCTTCGTAGTAACTGAGTCTACCCCTCACCCACTACTGCCACTGTGACCACAATTGCGCACAAACAGAGGACCTTAGAGGACCTACTTCTAACTACAGTGCTGGCCAAAGAAATCCAACCTTATGAATAAAATTGCACCGGGCGCTACGCAGCCCTAGTACTTAGTAGTAAACATACTGGACCGGTCTGTGCTCTTGAACGCGGCGCTACGTTATTAACGAGGTTGGATTTCTCTGGCCAGCACTGTACAAAATACACACATGCACACACAACACTGCTAGGCTTTCCACCACCACACTAGGTTTTGAAATCGAAGAGTGGCAAAATTCAGGGCCAGACTAGAAAATCTGGGGAGACCTGATGGTTTTTTAAAGCAAAACACAGCCAACACTCTGCAGCCTCACAGCCTCAGGCAGGTTTTCCCGAGTGCACAAAATTAAAAGTTAAGGCACCACGAATACAGTCGGGCGTCACAGAACGTGGGACCCAGGACTGTACGTGTATACCTCTAGGAACACCACAGCCAATAACGTTTAAAAAAGAAACGCAGTGTCAATAGACTCAAGTCTCTGCTTTTCTGGAATACAGATTCTGCTACACATGTATTGCTCACTATCCAGTGGGATGTGCATCTAAGAAAGTGGTACAAGAAGTCAAGGAACTAAGCCTAAGGCCAGATTGCTGAAAGGTTTTGTGTAACGGACGAGCCTGACCCCTTGGAAACAACAGCCGTGGATGCGTGGCTCTACTGTAATAAATGTACAGGTACACAAACAATTTGAATGCAGAAATAACAACAACAACAAACAGGGAGAGGTGTAGGAAAATATACTCGGCCCCTAGTGAATTTGCTTGTGTATTAGCTTGAAAACTTTGGGTACACTTGTTGAGAGACCTAACTGCATGCAGCTAAAATATGGAGTGCCGTTGTCACCGACGACTTTTCCAGTAAAGTTGCGGCTAACATCTTCTCAGGTATTCCCGGGTCTTCGCTAAGGACGTAAGGGTGAATGATATCATGTGCGTCTTCTATTGCTGATGTCGCTACACTCGATGGTGGTGCTGATGTACTGATTGTGGTGGAAGATATTGAGATGCCGTATGTCTCGAACCTTTTCGCCAAGTCTCCGCGGCCATCGCGCAAGAGGGTCGGGAGCACCACAACTGCAACGCCACAGATCCAAGGATCGATTCTCGGACAAAACATTCTTCAGGTTGCCAAAGGTCCCCAGTGCTTGGCAATACTGGCCTGTACAGCATGAACACACCACACATACGCCCACACACCATGTACCATGTAAACGCCCGTTGCAGGAGAAGCACGCAAATCTGCAAATGAATTGGATGTGCACCCACAGATTTTCTCGTATAGGAACAATAGCTGATCTGAATCTGAATAAAACAGATCAAGACTAGTGCCAGATAACAGTCTAATCCGCACAAGGCAACTGGCGCAGCCATGTGAATCTCGGGCAAAATGGACAAACATGTCCCCAATTATCAGCAAACGGGTGTGCGTTACAGGATTGGCCTGGTAACTTCAAACAGGCACAATCCACTAACGTGGTGCCCCGTCAACTTCAACGGGAACACACCGATACAAACACAGCCCCACAACAGCAAAACGGGAACGCCGTTACAAATATGGTGCCCTGGCAACTTAACGGGAACGCACCAACACAAGCTGGCCTGGCACCTTCAAACAGGCACAACTGACAAAACACGGCATCCGGCAACAGCAAATGGGTAGGTACACCGTTACAAGAACAGTCCATCGCACCAAAATGCTGCTGCCACAACATTATACAGTGGTCCCTCTATAATCCGGCACCATTTGTGCCACGAAAATCTGCTGGATTAGGGAGGGTGCTGGATTAACAAATCTGATTTACTGCTGCAATGTGCATGAAGAGGACATTTTGGCTACTGAAAATTGTGCTGGTTTATCGAGGGTGCTGGATTATAAAGTGCCGGATTAGAGAGGGACGACTGTAGCAGCAGCACGCCAGACATGCATACATGGCATTCCCAAAAGCAGATACTTGGAGTCAAATTCATCCATCACACTGTTTGTTAGGGCTGAATTTTCCAGTGACAATAGCAAATCCCACCTAAGGCACATGTGATGAGATCTGTACACCAACTATAGTCACAGAATCAATGCACATTAGTAGAGCATAAGAACTCACTTGCGCTCATACCCTGTCACGTAGAGATGCTACTCTACGTGTACTGTTCCGATGTCCATTGGGGTGGTATGCCGGCCACTTGCCAGATGTAGAGCTTTTAAGCCGTACTTTGCCACCGTCTGCTTGCCGTATCACCACCTCACTTGCAACTCTGGATTCCAGGACTGTCGCTCCAACAATGGGCATGGAGCGGGAGCTAACCTGATAACAGTTGACAGCGTGACAGAGTATCATATTTAAATAAGGCCGAGTAAGGTGGATCCCTTTGGCAAAAGTGAACACAGGCTTGGTGCTACAGGCATAGGCTGTCATGTACCGGAATAGCCAATACCGGGCATGTTTCGTCGACAGTAGATTGAACTGCGACGGCTCCACCGTATATGGCCGCGTCTTAGTGACCAAGTCAGGTGCGAGACTCCCAGCCTCCCACACAAATACTCTTTGGCTGTCAAACGAGTGAATACTAGTAGATGATGCTAAATACTCGCTGGCAAACAATAAGCCATACAAGGTAAGTAGTATACTTACCCACAGCATAGCCTGATCTACAATATGACTGATTGGATCGTTGTAAGTATTGCCGAAAATGGATTAAGTCGTCCACTAATAGCTCTTTGAAACTCAGATGTTGAGCCAATATGGCAATATTAAAATTAATGTAGAAAGGAAAAGGACGTATGGATATGAGTGTAGAGTAACTGTCACTATATACTAAATACAGTCAGAAAGTGCAACAACCTGCCACTAAAACATTTGACGACCCGACTCCTGGCTTCAACACATCTCCGTAGTGTTAAGGAGAGACCAAAGAGGGAAAGGTAATACTGGTTTCGTCATCGTCCAGTAACAATCAACATTTCTTGTTCTTGTGGGACTGTAGCTTCAACTACTAGCTTGTGCTCATTTTCATTGCGCTTACCTTCCCCTCTTTGGTCTCTCCTTTTAACCTTGAACCTTCCAAGTTGGAAGGCTGTTGGTTAGCGCTACGGAGATGTGTTGAAGCTAGGAGTCAGGTCGTCGAATGTCTCAGCACTCTGTCAGTTTTGTGCCTAGTTGTTGCATTCTTTTTTTACTGTAGACTGTAGTAGCTAGTTACAGTGGTGGACAGCTACTCTTAACTCGTATCCATATGTCCTTTTCCTTTCTAACAAAAGCTCTATCCGCAAATATGCCGAGGCGGCTTGCCGTCTCTCGCTCTATGCCATGCAACACAACTGTTGAGCGAGCAGCTTTTAGGCCAGCCCCATTGCACAACAGGTAATAGGCTACTAATAGCGTAACGCAGCTAGGTAAACACGAATCGATGAAGGGGGCAGACTTCTTAGAACAAAGAGACTAGTTGTGAAGGACACAACATTTTCAGCAGTCAGCAGTAGGAGAAATGGCTCTGAATTATGCAGCAATACTAGGCTTACATGTTTGTGTCATGCGTTCTGAGACGGAGTCCTTGACTAGCTCGTCACTGGCCGCACTCAGAGCAGCAGTCGTCACTACACATGGGTTGGGAAGCAATGGACAAAAATAACACTTGCCATGCACACATGCACTGCTTACCAGCTAAGTTAATATGTCATACTGTACTGCAGCAAGCAAGGAACTGGCAATACCTGCACCAGGCCTATCTACTGTGACCCATGCCATTGTGAATTAGAAGAGGCAGCATTTGCCAGTATGAGCGGTGTGATGAACGGGAATGCATAATACAAGCCAGTCGAGCATTGGTACATGTACTTACAGCGTCAAGTTGGCTGCACACCGCTCCACTGGCCGTTGATTTCACAAGTACGCACGGCCGAGCCCATAAGGACATAGGGAGATGTGCACACAAACGTGGTCGTGTTGCTGAACATCAAGCCGTTCACGGTCATTGAGCCCAGTGCCGGTGGTGACAGGACCTGGCAGTCGGTTTGACCTGCACAAGCAGTGCATGCATGTTTGGCCTAGGGGTGGAATGATGAGTGCCAAAATTGAGGACTCGAGTACCCTTTGAAAAAACGAGCGAGTATTCGAGCGAGTACGAGTATTTTACTGACAACATAAAACAATGTACTGCACACACTCTCGTAACACTGAACGTATTACACCTGATACACATGTAGTCTTGCATGCAGCCTAGTGCAGGAAATAGTCTGAACTACGTCTTTTGTTGGTAAGTAGGGACAAGTAATAATTTCACACTTGCATGGGTTATCAGTACTGGTCAGAGTAACGGACGTGCTTGATGTACAAGCAAATAGTACACTGTGCACAAGATACTTTGAGTATTTTGCGGAACGAGTCCTCACTCCTTTCGAATTTTCGAGCAAGCGCTCGAGTATTCGATATACTCGTTTCATCCCTAAAACGTTTGCGTATGTGTGCGTGGCACAGACGTTGGTTTTGAATACATTGTAGTACACGCATTGTGTAAAGGAAATTGATGCGAAGACTGCCTCAACATGGCCATGCAAAGTAATAAAATAAATACAGCAGTGAATAGCGGTCAACAGTAGCTCTCAGGGGCGTACATAGGGCGGTTCCCGGGATGCCCGGGAACCAGTAAAATAATTTCGATGTGGGTAGATCTACGGAGAATGTTTTGATCAAGGCCCAGCGTGCATGCAGTGCATGCATGCCTAGGCGGCGTAGTCGCCTGCAGTCCGTCTGACCGTCCGAGGACGGTGACAAGGCAAGGTGTAAAAGTGCTGCTGAGGCATTTTTGTGACACAGCGTAGATCTACTGAACTTACTGGGTGCAACGAAGTCTCTACATACGAGTTACAGTGATTCCTTGATCTCAGAGTCATTTCCTTTGCAGTTTGTTTCGACAAAGTTGGTTAAGTTTTTGAGGGACAATCCGGAGGACGCAATACCATACGACCAACTGTTTGTTTCTACGAGCGTTATTGTACCGTCGACACAGCTCTGACGACGATATACTGGGCGAATGCCGCGGGGCCTCCCAGCGTGTCAGCGGCAGTGGGTGATGGGCAGATAACAAGGTAGCTTGCGGACAACATCGGTGGCATGAAGCCTAGTGACTGCCAAGCGTCTTGGCCCGACGGGTGAGCAGTACAGTGTCATGCCCCAGATGCTGCTGTGGCTGTCGACGTCGGCGGGTCGTGAGGTGCGTTCGCAGTGGCGCTCGGACAACTGCAATACTAACACAGACTCTCACTACTAGCTACATAGTACTCTGATTCTGGCACGTTATTTCTGCATTGAATAGTGATTGATTTTCCGCGCCGAATATCCGACGCTGCATGCATGTCCAATGCGCGTCAACAGTACTTAGCACTTTCCTTTTCCCGCGTTATCACCTCAGCTATGCCAGTTTTGTATGTGGAAAGTTGAAACCCCCTATATAATAGCAGTTTGGTCTATATCATTCAATATCTACCTTCACTGATGAGCTATGCATTGGCGAAACAGCTGTCTGAAGGAGTTAATCAATATCGTCTACGGAAGTGTCCTCGCAATGGTGATGGTTGTGTGCAGGAGGGTCTAGTCGGCTAAAGAGCGCAGTGTGGTGGTGGAGGTGACTCAACATTTTCTTCAATGGCCGAGAGCTCTGTCGCACCCTGTAATAATAATAGAAGTCATGGCACTACTATGAGTGCTGCTGCTGCTGGTGCTTACCTGGAGCTGGTGTGACCTTGCCTGGAGCTGGTGTGACCTTGCCTGGAGCTGGTGTGACCTTGCCTGGAGCTGGTGTGACCTTGCCTGGAGCTGGTGTGACCTTGCCTGGAGCTGGTGTGACCTTGCCTGGAGCTGGTGTGACCTTGCCTGGAGCTGGTGTGACCTTGCCTGGAGCTGGTGTGACCTTGCCTGGAGCTGGTGTGACCTTGCCTGGAGCTGGTGTGACCTTGCCTGGAGCTGGTGTGACCTTGCCTGGAGCTGGTGTGACCTTGCCTGGAGCTGGTGTGACCTTGCCTGGAGCTGGTGTGACCTTGCCTGGAGCTGGTGTGACCTTGCCTGGAGCTGGTGTGACCTTGCCTGGAGCTGGTGTGACCTTGCCTGGAGCTGGTGTGACCTTGCCTGGAGCTGGTGTGACCTTGCCTGGAGCTGGTGTGACCTTGCCTGGAGCTGGTGTGACCTTGCCTGGAGCTGGTGTGACCTTGCCTGGAGCTGGTGTGACCTTGCCTGGAGCTGGTGTGACCTTGCCTGGAGCTGGTGTGACCTTGCCTGGGCAGTACTGTGCATCAGAGCCATCAGCACAGTCGTACCAAACACCGTCGCAGCGCTGTGATGGCAGGATACAGCCACTGGAACGCAGGCAGGGCAGGTAGCCAGACTGGCACTGCAGTTGAATGGCTGGATACACATACCCATACACACAACACACAAAGCAGTCAAGAGATGAAGAAAGTGTCTGCTCGGCACATCTTTTGTACAGTCAAGAGATATTAGCATATTTGGAGGAGGTGGTAGCCTAAAACAGGCTCGACAAAAGTTACCGGCTTATGCCAACAACTCAGTGTTCTGGTAGAGTAGACGGTTCGATACCGGAACGCCTTGACAGCCAAATTTGTATAGACCCAAACCGATCATCAGCGTTGATTTTTCACTCGAAATATGTTTGTGGAAGGAAACTGGCATGTTGAAGTTTGCTCTGGGGCCAGAGTCAATCGAACTGAGCCACTCCTTTGTGTTGACCCATTGCCTCCAAGTTGCCCAATTTTTCGCTTCAAAAAAGTTCAAATCAGAGGTGGCTCCAAACCGGACACGTTTTAGAGTGCACGTCAAATTCACTCTGGGTCTGAAATTAGGTAATTGCTATCGCTCCACGACGGCCAGTACAGAGTAACAATAAGCCTTGTGTGTGCTTCCATTAGTTGTCATTGGTATGCGGTGCTTTATTGGCAAGAGGCGAGCCGCTGTTTACCTGCGACAAGAAGTTGATTTTTCGAAAGTCGTAAAACTCAAGTCGCAGTGCGAAGCAACACGCCGAAAACTCACCTGCTTGGTATGGCGCGTCTGGTCATCGCAGAGCCATGAAATTTTGGCTCGGAGTATAACACATCGTAGTCTCACTGTGACATATGTTTTCTAATCAAAATACCAAGAGAGAAAGTGAATATTGAGTCCGTTCCGGTTTGCAACCTGTGTCCTATTTGAAACCGTCGCCTCTACCCGGTGAAACACCCTAACCATACACCTACAAGTATAACATATATCCTAAGGACTCAGGCTGAGATGCCCGACTGGTCCTGGGTCCTGTGATTAGCACGATCATCATTTGTGATGATGAAAAGTGGCAGGTAACACCCAGACTATTACATGCTCTGTAAATAGGAAAGATCAACGTCACCAGAATCTGCCTTCCTACAAGCCTGAAGCTTCTCTACACAAGAGGGATATATTGGCTCTCTTGAAATTCAACTTACGATTACATGAGGCAGCTGCCCCACTCCAGGAACCGTCAATCTGGCAGATGCGCACAATGCTTCCCTGCAGGTTGTATCCGGAATTTCAGCCGAAGACGACGCTGCCTCCAGCAGAATAGTTTGTGCCCTGGGAGTAGCCGTTGGTCGGTTTAGCTAGCGGTGTGCACACACCGGCTGTACACGTCACAGGCACG
This sequence comes from Sycon ciliatum, assembly GCF_964019385.1. Lineage (NCBI taxonomy): Eukaryota > Metazoa > Porifera > Calcarea > Leucosolenida > Sycettidae > Sycon > Sycon ciliatum. The sequence continues at coordinate 18,379,976 of NC_088654.1, read as the reverse complement.
TACACACACAGGCACGTACACACACAGGCACACACACACACACAGACACAGACACACACACACACACACACACCTTGACCTTGATACACAAGGATTCTTCATTATTTGCCACGTTTGAGCTGAGCTGCGATCATCGCGCTTTGTTGCAGTGTGCTAAAAAAACCAGAACAAAAAAACGGCCAAAAATGTGGGGCGGCTGAGGCCGCCCCAGCCACCCCAGCTGTGCCGGCCTTGCATGCCTGGTGTACGGTCTGAAAGATGAAAGATGGAGCTCTTGTATACACGGGCCTGGAAAGTCTGCTTCGCCTGCTCGGCAGCAGCTTCGTAGTGGTGGTCAAGGGTCGAAGACCGACGGATACGGATCAACTCCCCAGTGATCACACCTTTACCCATACTTGGGGGGTGGTTACTACCGGCAAGCAGATACAGGAAACGATTGGTGACCTTGAAATGAGGCTTCACCGCCATGTATCCCTTACTACGGAAAACTGTGGTGTCCAGGAAATCAATGCCATCATGTGCCAGTTCATGCGCAAACTCGAGGGCCGAACACTTATTAATCCTGTCTAAAGCGCGCTGAACTTGACCTTCGCAACCATGCAATGAAACAAAAATGTCACTGATAAAGCGTCTATAAACCTGAACCTCTAAACCCTCCCCCTCTAAGATCGGCAAAATGTACCGATTCTCCAAATACAGCATAACAATGTCGGCATAGACCACTGCTGCAGGCGAACCCATGGCAGTCCCTTGGATCTGCGGAAACAAATCGTTATCGTTAGTGCTGAAACGATTACGTTTTTTCCTTAGTGGCTTAGCTGATACCATAACGATAGGCTTATCGGCTAAACGATTATTATTGTAACTACAACAGTACAATGTACATTCTGTGAATTTCAAATTTTTTACGAGTCCAACATCGCCAACGACGGAAACCGGGTGCATAGATCCGATGATCCCGCAAAAGTCCGTCAGTTGTTCGGACTGACCAGACGAATACAGACAAGACAGGGGCGACGCACTGGTTGCAACCCAAGAGCTGACGGTGCCCTTCGCCTGTGACTTCGCTGGCTCCGGCGATGAAGTCAGAGAAGCCGGCCAGGGGTGCAGATCGGTGGATTTCGAAAGATGAGCTGACTTGAGGCGCGCCAACAAGTAACTAGTTGCTTTTCCTGTCTTTGCTCAAGTTAGGCCTAAACGCTAGGCCTAGCTTGTCGTCGATCAAACTGATTCGGGAACCGTTGACAGAACAGAAAACACGAAACTGAAGACCACTTTACTGTCTTTAGCTCAAGATTACTCGCACGTGGAGGGAACTCCAGCCCCTGCAGCTAGTGTAGACACATACTGAGCCTGCCAGTCCTGCATGCTGTATCTAAGAAAATAAGTCAGCTGAAAAGACGGCGACGGTGATCGCGGCGATGTTTCTCAGATCGCGC
>NC_088654.1:18343537-18373537 GCF_964019385.1 Sycon ciliatum | reverse complement strand
GTTCGAGCATGAGAGCATGTATTTTCTCCTGCTGAATGGATGCCTGCGCAGCGGTCTCTAGCTGTCAACGCGTTTTGTCACGAAGGCGGTGAGTCTCCAAACGACGGAATATTTGCTCCGTCGTTTCTTGCTGTTGGCATAGCCTTTCGCAAGCACGGCGACTCTCGAGGCGGCGGGACCTCTCTTCTCCCTTTTTCTACTCTCTGTGTAGGCACTCCTGCCGACGCCGTCTGCTCAGAGCTTTAACACTGTCACCCCTGTCATTTTGCTCTTCCTCATAGTCCTCTTCTAATTATCTCAGCATTCTATTTATACAACAACTACGACCATTAAAACACTGCAATCTACCCGATCCTTACATTCCCAGCCCATTGTAGTACCACACCCCTAAACTTTCGACCGATAGTACGACACGTTCTATGGTCTTTTGAAATCAAACCGCGACCATTACAATAATGCGATCTAAACCATAATGAGCGTTAGCATGCTAACGCAAGTTAGCAGGCAGCCCAGCGAGCTGGCCCGACCTGCACGCATGCGCGAGTCACATGGTCATGCGCCCTCCAAGATCCTGTACAATGTCTCTTGCATGTCATTGCTGTTTTCGACTTTCGAGCATGCAACTTGCGGAACATGCGTTCCCAAACAATTTCCTCCACAATTGTGCTCGCCCCGGTGTATCTTGCTAAGCTCAATGTTAAAAGTGCATTCTGCCGAATTCCCGTCCGCCCGGAGGATTGGTCCTTGTCGATCCGCTGGCAGGATCAATACCTTTATGAGAGTGCCCTGCCCTTCAGACTGTATTACGCTCCAGTCCAGCTATATGGAACTCTGTCGCATCCGCCAGTGAATGGATTATGTGCTAGCAGTTCGCACTCACACGCCTGTTGCATTACGGGGAATACCTCAACTAACGTTACTTCCTCAGTGCATGCTCTGGACTTGTGTTAGCTTGCCAGCAATTCGCTATTCTGCTCCGAGCGTTTACATACTTCGATGTTTCTCTGGCCCCAGCAAAAGTGGAGGGTCCTGCTCAAGTCCTGATGTTATTGGCATCATCCCATTCCGGGGAGTACCTCGACTAACGTTTCTGTCTCCATGCATGCTCTGAACTTGTGTTAGCTCGCCAGCAACTCGCTACTCGGCGCCGCGCGTTTACATACCTCGGTGTTTCTCTGGCGTCAGTAAAAGTGCTTCCTCAATGCATGCTCTGGACCTGTGTTAGCTCGCCAGCAACTCGCTACTCGGCGCCGCGCGTTTACATACCTCGGTGTTTTCTCTGGCGTCAGCAAAAGTGGAGGGTCCAGCCCACGTCCTAATGTTTATCGGCGTCATCCTGGACACCCGCCGCGCTAACATCAGTATGCCTATGGACAAACTTGCCGAGCTTCGTGATCTCCTTCGGGCCACTCTTCACACAGCTTCAACTACCCAATGTCAACTCGAGTCTCTTCTGGGAAAGCTCCCGTTTGCTACAAGAGTGATAGCCCCTGGATGCAAATTGCAGATTGTGGTCACTTGCCAACTGGTACCGGCAGCCGTGTTACCTGATCAAGCTCTCCAAAGAGTGCCTCAAAGATCTTCGCTGATGGCCTGAGCTCCTGGATTAGCGGAACGGCCGGTCCTTCTTCCTACACCCTAAATGGACGCCGTCCCCTGACTTGCTGGTATTCACTGATGCAAGTGGTGCACTTGGCCGGTGCTCGTACAATTGCGACCGGGGATAGGGCGATGGACAGTCAATCAAGCAGAGCAGCAATCGCAAAGGGTTGTTTGCAATTGTGGCAGCCCGCAGCACCTGGGAAAACTAGCGGCATCAGCTGCGAATGCCAATCGATGGGCATTTACAGCAACTGCGAGGATATTGCTCATCAGTTGTGGCTTTGGCCTGGCGTTGTACACCGGCCACTCGTTTCGAATCAGCTGCGGGACTCGATATTCAGAGAGGCGGGAAGGTGGAAAGCGATGTCTGCCCGAGTAACATTCAGACGCCACCTGCAGCCAAAGTATGGGTGGCTGCGGCAATGGCCTCAGCCCGTGATATCAAGTTCTGACAGTCTTTACCTAGCTTGCACCGCTTACAGATTGCACGGGTAGCTGCACTTTGTGATCCGCTCCGGGAGTGCCGATTTATGGAATATATGCTCTCAACTGGTTATGCATACCATTATATTAGCATTTGGAGGCTCTACTCAGAGTCATTGGCAGCTCTACTCAGAGTCATTGGCGGCTCCATGCGGAGTCATTGGCGGCTCCATGCGGAGTCATTGGCGGCTTCATGTGGAGTCATTGGCGGCTCCATGCGGAGTCATTGGCGGCTCCAAGCGGAGTCATTGGCGGCTCCATGCGGAGTCAATTTGCGGCTCCATGCGGGGTCATTCGGCGGCTCCATGCGGGGTCATTCGGCGGCTCCATGCAAAGTCATTCGGCGGCTCCATGCGAAGTCATTCGGTGGTTCCATGCGGAGTCATTTGACGGCTCCGAGCGGAGTCATTTGCCGGCTCAGCTGCGAGCCATCTAGTGGCTCCAAGCAGAGCCATCATACCAGTTGCTCGAATCGGCACTCCCAGCTTAATCCAAAACTCGGTTGCTCTGTTGTGAGGTGGGGGGATGCTAACCTAGGAATGGGTTTGCTCCCCACACTGGAGCTCGCGCTATTCCGTCGACTTGACACTTGACGAACTCACGACTGCCATCCAGAGTCGCCACCACTATTTCTAACCCATACGGCTAATTATTTTAGTTAGCTATCCACTTACCGGTACAGTAAAACCTGTGACTACCGACCACCCCTTGGTGCCAGCAAAAGCGGTCTTTAGTAGCAGGTGGTCTTTAGTTAGAGGTTTTCACCGCGTGACCATATGTGGATCCCATTATATGATATGTATGTCAAAATGCAGCTAATACAATTCCCAAGGACTTGCGCAATGTCAGAAAGACGGAGAGATGGAGAGAGAGAGAGAGAGAGAGAGAGAGAGAGAGAGAGAGAAGATTAATTTTTTGCAGACTTCAAATTCAGCTGCTACTTCTGAAGCCAGGAGTCAAACGTTCCCTGGGGAAGTTTCGTTTCGCGCTGGGCTTCAAATTTGTTCATGCGATCAATCATACCGACTGTCCTTGTTGTGACTTCTCGATTGCTTGAACGCGATCCTTCAGCGTCAGGACCTTGTGGTGCTGCTTTGTTTCTGGATTCCTTGATGCCATCGTCGATCCGTCTGTATGACTGGGGTGACAGAGCCGCCCAGTCTTCGTTTCTCCTCCGAGTAGTAACATCGATCAGAGAGCGCTTTCGATGCGCTCTCCAAGACGTTTCCTATCATGTCTTTTCTTGACAGCGCTTGAAATTTTGACAGGTGTAGTGCAGTCCACACCGACTCCACAGCCCAAATTACCTGCATTCATTTGTTCAGCTGTAGTATCGAAAGATTCTTTTCAGGACCATGGAAAATCAGTAAAATTTCAAGAAGGAGCTTCGAGCAACATTTGATTTCCTACATCGTGGTCGCTAGTTACGGGTCAAAAATTGTGTTTGGGACAGGAAAAGGCGGTCGCTGGTCGCGTTCAGAAGGTAGTCGCTAGTCACAGTGCATTTTGAATGTGAGACCTTCCGTGCCTGGCGAAGTGGCTGGTAGCACCAGGCTGGTCGCTAGTGACGGTGGTCTTTAGTTACAGGTTTTACTGTATATCCCTTACCGAAATTGTATTCTTGAACGCAATATTCTTCTTTCTTTTTCTTCTACTCCGTTCCATCAGCACTCGGCCGATGGCAGGAGATTGGTACCCACTGGGCTAGCATGCAGCAGCCAAAGCTGGGGCCTTTTCTTACTCCGTCAAACCCACTTCTTAAAACGAAACTGACGTGCATATTCACATTGCATGTTGTTAATGTCCCCATATTTGCCCCGACATCTTAGCTCGTACAGCGCTCCAGATACATCTATGCTACGGTGCGCACCGAATACTCGAATTACGGTACGGGACACATACGGGATACTGCACCAACCATGGCATGCCACGTGAACCACCCTACCAGGCACCGTGACACGCACCGAATTACAGCGGTGTGGATACTGGCTAGCGCCAGATGCTACTAAAGTACAACTGAATAGCGTCTTTTGCATAGCTACGGGAATAACCTCATATCCCAAGCATTGTAGCTCTGCTAATAGAATAATTCAGGTTACTCCCACTCCATTTCTCTAGTGCTTATTTTTCTGAAAAAATATCATCTTTGGCACCAGAATGCTGCCACCAAGAGTACATTAACCAGAGTGTGCAGCCCAAATAGAATCATTCCACGGCAAAGTTTATTGTTTAGGGCATAGACTCGCAATAACAGGCTCACCTTTGCTGCATCTCACACCGCTTCTCACGGTCATCTACTCTATCACCATGGTAATTTCTGTGGCACATTGCTGCTTGTTTAACAAAAACGTAGAAAACACACCGAATTTCCAGGTAATTACCATGGTGATACGGTACTTTAGCTTGAACCTATTGAATGCAGCCTGTCAGTGGCGGCATGCCCTCGAAGTATAAAAAAAAGTATAGTACTCGACAGGACTTCCGACCGGGTCGCAGGTAACCCAGTGTTCTTTTTCCAAAAGGTCCAAGTACTCACAAACAGGGCCACTGACCTGGCTCTGGAGCAGACACTGGCAATCTAGGTCCAAGTTTGCTCGATTATGTTCTGACGCTTCGTGTGCTTTCATAGCCAAGGTTTCTCACTTTCTTCGCAAGCTCTTTTAGTCTTGAGAGTTGACAACTGCTTATGGTTGTGTTGGCAGAAAACATGTCAGCTAATCTGACAACCGTCCAACCCCATTTTACTGGTAAGTAATCAGCGAGTGGCTTTCATGGGGCCATACTATATTTGTGCTTCCTTTTTGAAAACACGTTCTCGCTCGAAGGGTTTCTAAACTTTATCCCTGCGCTCATTGATGGAGTTCATCGATGGAGTTGCCAGCGGCACTCTACAGAAGAACAATGTTGTCAAGTTTTTTTATGAAAAGTTGTCAAACATTTTCAAATTGCTCTAAGTTTGGTTAGGGTCGGGTTCCACTGCGGCTCCGCAGCTCCGCTGCTCCACGGTACTTGGCTGCATGCAGCAGAGCGGCGCGGTTCCAGTGACACTCGCCATTCACGGTACCGCGATCGTGCTCGACGTTTTTTGATGACATTTAGCCTGTCTGCGCGCGCGTGAAATCCAAAAAAATCCTCGTGTTCTGGCCTGTGCAACGAATTAACCCTTTATTACCGGACTGCAGACTTTCGATCATATATGATCGAAAGTCTGCAGGCCAGTAATATCTTCGTAACTCGATCATTTCTTGTGCGAATTCAACAATCGAAAGGTCTATTTGGTAGCGGAAACTCCAAGCTATCCAATGCAACAATCGCCGAAGAGTTACGATGTCGGAGACCAGAGATATCGCGCGCCGTATTTTCACCTCGGCAAATTCAAATTTTTGATCGATCACTTCGCCATTTTTGGGGAAAATCCCTTTTCTTGTGCTCTTTGAGCGACTAAGCACGTGATATTGACGTAGTCCGCTGAAGTAACTTAGTTTGAATCGTCTCGAACAATTTTGAGCGTTCTACGATGAAGGAGAGTGGAATGGCGTTGATGGGACGAATTTGCTTGCATATCAGGCTTGGAGACGACTTTGCTGTGTTACCGCGCCTGATTTGCGGCGACTGGATAATGGAGCTTGGTACCCTGGCGTTGCTCTTGCCAAGAGCTTTCCAACGAGCCCTAGATCGTGAAAATCAAGTGAAGGAGACCAAAGTTATGACCTGGTGAAGTTGGAAATTGTGCTGAAATTCGTAATCCTGGTGCATGCTGTGCAAGTAATCCGGTAATAAAGGGTTAAAATTCCCCCGAATAAAACAATTAAGCGCGGGAAACAATGCAAGCCGTGACCACGGCTTGCATTTTTTTTGTATCGAGCAGCGAAGCGAAAGCTGGTGATGAGCCGCGGCCTCGCTGGACCAGCTCGTAATGATGACGTTTCATGCCGTGGATGATGTGCAGCGGAGCGGCAGTGGAACCCAGCCCTTAAGCAAAGGAAATTTGTCATTAATTTGTTTATGCTGCATAGATGGAGAGCTGCACACTCTGGCTTATGGACTCTCGCCTACAGTGTAGTCGTACTGCTAGTGTACTGGCATTACAGAAGACACGAAAAACGAGAACATAATTATGGCGAGAAAGTAATTACTGGCTAAGAATTGCCCTAAGACTTACCGCTTCTCAGTGCTCCATACCAGGAAGTAGTACAATACCTACTCCCTGCTCCATACGAGTGTTTTCTCCTCATTCTCTGCATCCTTTACCCCAGGAGTCTCGTCCATTTAGCGGCTCAAATGCTTGAGCTCCGGATAGCGGAAAATAGCTCGTCGTCCATTAGCGGCTCTAATAGTACCTGGTCTGAAGTGTCGCAGTCTAGCAACTATGATTTTTTCCAGGAGGGTAAGGGTTGCAAACCCAAAGAAACCCCAAGCTTCGTCTATCAAACAAAACAATTGCCCTAAAAAATGGAAGAGGAAAAGAGTGAGCGAGCTGGTCTGAGCGCGCTACTTTTCAAAAAATAGAAGCTGAAAGCCATCAAAGTCAAAGCATTCTGGCTAGCGCGTTTGTGTATGTCACGAGCGCTAGCGCGCTAGTCGCAGCAAACGCTCACAGGCCAGAGTTAGCGCTATTTGGGCTGTTTGCCGCACGCGGCAGCTGGATGGATCACGTGATCCAAGCTGACAAATAAGGTCCGATGGTTCAGCTACATTGAGCCACAAGCCTGTGTGACCCCGCGTCTCCGTCAAGTGCTGCGGCTTGACGCTGCGTCCAGCTTCAAACTGCCGTACGAGGTGATTTGTAAAAATTTTACATGGCATATTATTTTACAAATCGAGTAAAATATCCTTGTTGAGGGCGATTGCATTCTTCCCATGAAGTGATTCTCTTAGTTCGACAGACAAGTTAGTTGCCATTGTATAGTAGTTTGTAAGCATCCGCAGCGTTTAGCGGAATTGTTTTCTTCCACGGCCTTGTGAGACATCAATCATGGATCGAAATTCGTGAATGTGTGGTCAATGAGGTAAAATATCCCTCAATGGATGCTTGAAGGACGTCCAAGAGCCAGCGAGCATATTCTACGGCAGGTGGAAGCCCTAGGCTGGTCACCGATGCCAGCATTGAGTCTGTCACACCGTCAAAGTAGCAGGGCTGAAGAAGAGATTAGCCAAAAAGGTGAAGGTCAGAAACTGCAATTTTGACAAAAGGTGTCTTTCACTCACCTATCATGAAAGGTGATTCAAATCCAAATCCGAAGCTGCTGATGCTCATGGCATACAGGTAAATAATTAGCTGTTCAGTAGATCTACGTATGAAACTCAGCTTGCTACCTCAGAAGTGCTGGTAGAGATTCACGATGGCAAAGTGCAAATGCAGGAAATGCGGCATGAATGTATGTTGGGTGTTGACGGCGGAGCACCCATTGAGGGTGGTCTGCAGTCTTCTTCCAACACAGAAGTATATGAATCAGGTGAAGGAGTCACTGCACTTGTCTTGGAGAGTATGGAAGCCCCGACATTGTCAGTATGTGCCGGTTAAATGCACTGTGGCCCAGATGCACGAAGGCACCCTGTCGTGGGACGGCTGGCGCGCATCATGGATGGTATCTTTGCCTAGTGTGGTTATTTCACGCATGAGGATGCACTGCAAGTTGAAAGAAATGGAGCAGCAAGATAAGGTCTGCGTGCTCATACTCTACAATGCCGGCAGGCGGTCAAAGATACCCTACCGTTTTGAACCGCAGTTGACGACGTACAGAAACCACTACGTTGGGCAACCTGCAAAACCAGTCTGCTTTCTCTGCATGTGACTTGCTTCAGATGTATCTTGATTTCCCATTGCAAGCTTGTTGACACATTTAGGTCATATTTGTTGATGTTAGACCCTATTTTACTGACTTGTAAAATTTTGTACACACTTTTTCTGGGTGAAAAAATGCATGAAAAGCAACCCCATACTGTGTCTCTCATGTTTGTGGTGTTCGATCAAGAAGTCCATAGGTGGATAGAGGACATACAGAGTGACAGAATGAGACCATGCACACTTCAAAACTCGCCAGGGCAACGGAATGATAGCCTTTTTTACTTTCATGTAAAATTATTACAAATCACCTCGTAGTGTGACCGAGGCCTAAAGGCCGATTCACAATACAACTTTCTGCGACGCGACATGCGACTTGCGACACATGCGACGAGCTGCGACAGCGACACACGGTTCACAATATTCTTCATGTTTGCGACATCCTCATGCACAAGTAGTACTATGCACGTGCACTGCACGTGCACCCAGGGTCGAAACTGTACTCCATTTGTGTATGTCGCGTGTCGCATGTCGCAAAAGTTGAACTTTCTTCAACTTCTGTGACAGGTGCATTGCGACAGCTTGCGACAGTTTGCGACAGCTCGCGACAGGCAGTTTCATGTCGCAACTGTCGCAAATCGCGTGTCGCGTCGCAGAAAGTTGTATTGTGAATCGGCCTCTAAGGCCGATTCACAATACAACTTTCTGCGACGCGACATGCGACTTGCGACACATGCGACGAGCTGCGACAGCGACACACGGTTCACAATATTCTTCATGTTTGCGACATCCTCATGCACAAGAAGTACTATGCACGTGCACTGCACGTGCACCCAGGGTCGAAACTGTACTCCATTTGTGTATGTCGCGTGTCGCATGTCGCAAAAGTTGAACTTTCTTCAACTTCTGCGACAGGTGCATTGCGACAGCTTGCGACAGCTTGTGACAGCTCGCGACAGGCAGTTTCTTGTCGCAACTGTCGCAAATCGCGTGTCGCGTCGCAGAAAGTTGTATTGTGAATCGGCCTTAAAGCGGGATTCACAGAAGCTTTTTTGCGATGCGACACGCGATGCGACAGACGCGAAACCGGGAAAACCCCAAATCGCAGCCATGTCGCACCCCACGCAACTGACGCAACTGGGCCATCGCATGCCATCGCAGAAGTTGAGCTTGGCTCAACTTTTGCGATGCGATGCGATGCGACAAGCGATTTGGTGTACGATTTTGACCTTTTCTACAGCAAAGTTGTACAAAGGTGCAAGAGTTGCCTATAAATTTTTTCAAGTTGTGTCAAACCGCGCGAATATCATGGTGGCGTACCCAAATCAGCAAAACTTTGTCGCATCGTTGACTTCTTCTGTGAATGGTATTTCGCGAGTTCACATCGCACGCGTCCGTCGCAGATCGCGTCGCATCGCGTGTCGCATCGCAAAAAAGCTTCTGTGAATCCCGCTTAAAGGCCGATTCACAATACAACTTTCTGCGACGCGACATGCGACTTGCGACGCATGCGACGAGCTGCGACAGCAACACACGGTTCACAATATTCTTCATGTTTGCGACATCCTCATGCACAAGTAGTACTAGGCACGTGCACTGCACGTGCACCCAGGGTCGAAACTGTACTCCATTTGTGTATGTCGCGTGTCGCATGTCGCAAAAGTTGAACTTTCTTCAACTTCTGCGACACTAGCATTGCGACAGCTTGCGACAGCTCGCGACAGGCAGTTTCTTGTCGCAACTGTCGCAAATCGTGTGTCGCGTCGCAGAAAGTTGTATTGTGAATCGGCCTTTAAGCCTGATTCACAATACAACTTTCTGCGACGCGACACGCGATTTGCGACAGTTGCGACAAGAAACTGCCTGTCGCGAGCTGTCGCAACCTGTCGCAAGCTGTCGCAATGCACCTGTCGCAGAAGTTGAAGAAAGTTCAACTTTTGCGACATGCGACACGCGACATACACAAATGGAGTACAGTTTCGACCCTGGGTGCACGTGCAGTGCACGTGCATAGTACTACTTGTGCATGAGGATGTCGCAAACATGAAGGATATTGTGAACCGTGTGTCCCTGTCGCAACTCGTCGCATGTGTCGCAAGTCGCATGTCGCGTCGCAGAAAGTTGTATTGTGAATCGGCCTTTAAGGCCGATTCACAATACAACTTTCTGCGACGCGACACGCGATTTGCGACAGTTGCGACAAGAAACTGCCTGTCGCGAGCTGTCACAAGCTGTCGCAAGCTGTCGCAATGCACCTGTCGCAGAAGTTGAAGAAAGTTCAACTTTTGCGACATGCGACACGCGACATACACAAATGGAGTACAGTTTCGACCCTGGGTGCACGTGCAGTGCACGTGCATAGTACTTCTTGTGCATGAGGATGTCGCAAACATGAAGAATATTGTGAACCGTGTGTCGCTGTCGCAGCTCGTCGCATGTGTCGCAAGTCGCATGTCGCGTCGCAGAAAGTTGTATTGTGAATCGGCCTTAATTCACAATACAACTTTCTGCGACGCGACACGCGATTTGCGACAGTTGCGACAAGAAACTGCCTGTCGCGAGCTGTCGCAAGCTGTCGCAATGCACCTGTCGCAGAAGTTGAAGAAAGTTCAACTATTACTTTTGCGACATGCGACACGCGACATACACAAATGGAGTACAGTTTCGACCCTGGGGGCACGTGCAGTGTACGTGCAGTGCACGTGCATAGTACTACTTGTGCATGAGGATGTCGCATACATGAAGAATATTGTGAACCGTGTGTCGCTGTCGCAGCTCGTCGCATGCGTCGCAAGTCGCATGTCGCGTCGCAGAAAGTTGTATTGTGAATCGGCCTTTAAGCGGGATTCACAGAAGCTTTTTTGCGATGCGACACGCGATGCGACAGACGCGAAACCGGGAAAACCCCAAATCGTAGCCATGTCGCACCCCACGCAACTGCCGCAACTGGGCCATCGCAGGCCATCGCAGAAGTTGAGCTTGGCTCAACTTTTGCGATGCGATGCGATGCGACAAGCGATTTGGTGTACGATTTTGACCTTTTCTACAGCAAAGTTGTACAAAGGTGCAAGAGTTGCCTATAAATTTTTACAAGTGGTGTCAAACCGCGCGAATATCATGGTGACGTACCCAAATCAGCAAAACTTTGTCGCATCGTTGACTTCTTCTGTGAATGGTATTTCGCGAGTTCGCATCGCACGCATCCATCGCAGATCGCGTCGCATCGCGTGTCGCATCGCAAAAAAGCTTCTGTGAATCCCGCTTTAGCTTTGCGTTGCTCAGAGCGAGTGTCATGTGCCTGCGTGGTAGCCGCTCTGTTTTCGCTGTACATGCACCTGTCTCTTCTTCTGCCTCCCTAGTTGCTGCCGAAGCTGGCACTTCCCGTCATTAATTTTATAGTCTTTAGTTCTTTAATATTATTATTTGCCATGGCGACCCCCGTAAGCCCAAATAGCTGGCAGGGCATGGTTGGGCCTTTTTTTCTTTTACTTCACAGGTGTAGCATTCTATCAGTCATTACGTATGATTTATACAGTGGCATTTTGATTTGAGATGTTTGGTTTGAGGTTGAAATTATTTAAAAATTTTGAAAGCCCCTCTCATTTTTTTTAAAAACATTTTTTTTCGGTGTAATGCGCGATGCTATCTCAGTGGACGGATGGGAAATCCCCAAATCGCACCCATCAATCACCGTCATGAGAAACGACCGGTACGAGCGTAGACCATGGTAGACCTACGACTACGAGACCCATCACTCAGTCTGTCGTCGCTGACGCTGACTCTCTGCGTGCCACCGCCGACAGGAATACCCGCCTGTACTCGTACTACAAACATTCAGTCTCGTACTCGTACTGAACAAGAGGAGCGAGTTCCAAAGGCCGTCATGCCAACACTACGTTCCAGCTCAGCAGGGTAACGTGATGGACGGCAAATATACATGATCCACGCCAGGCGAGGGCCAGTAGGGGTACCAGGTGGTTGTTTTGTCCAGGGATCCCCGGGAGTAGACTGTATGTAGGGCCTTCCCTATCTAAGTAATAAATTCTACTACTACTACTATTCTAGTACTAGTACAATAATAATTATTGTACTACTCCCTGGTTTTGCCCGTCGGTGGTCGGGGGAGTGGCGATCAGAGCTGGCCTTCCACGGGTCGCGGGAATGGTGAACACTCTCCAATTTCATCGTGGCCTCCTTGCCAAGCTACATAATATTATTGTCTTTGGTGTGTTGGCCCTGCTCTGTCCTATTATTGTCTTTGGTGTGTCTGGCCCTGCTCTGTCCTGGCTGGAGTCCTATCTAAGTAACCGATCACAGTTTGTTTCTGCCCTCTCCATCAACTCTGATCCCCTACCAGTGTATTCTGGAGTTCACCAAGGCTCCATACTTGGACCTCTTTTATTCTTAGCATACGTAAATGATTTACCCGCTATAGACCCATGTGTCTCGGTATTTGCTGATGATACAACCCTACTGTCAGCATCCTCGTCCTCAGCGGCTCTTGTACCTCGAGTGTCGGCTCAGATATGCAGTGTCCTACGCTGGATGCAAACATGGCGACTTAGACCCAACCTGACAAAATCCGAAATAACGTTCCTTCCCCCAATCTCATCCATGTCACTTTTACACCATCCTGATTTCCCAGAACCCATAAAGGTTGTTTCCAACCATAAACACCTGGGAATAATGCTTGATGATCGTCTCTCTTGGTCTTACCATAATTATTGCTGCTCTTTGCAGCCATTCAAGCTCTGCCCTAGGTGATATTATTATTCTTTTATTCCACGATGGCGTGACGCCAACAAGGATGATTGATAAGTGCGATAGAACTAGCCAGAAACAGCTAGATAGAAATTAACCGGGGAGGCAAGAAGCAATGGATCATGAAAAACAAGCGGGGGGCAATAACGTTCGCAGGGGTGATCGAGATAGTTAAGTACACGTTCGAGATATCAGAAACCAGGTTACACGTCCCCATTATTTCCATCTTCCTGTCAAATGCAAAATTTTGTTTTACAAACTGTATATCCTGCCTCTTTTTATGTACGCTGCTGTTAGCTGGTGTGGCTTGTCCTCGGTTCTCTCTGAGCGCCTCGAAATCCACCATAGGAAACTTCTTCGTATTCTGTTTAGTCTACCCCCTCTCTACTCTTCTGCTTCCCTGTATGTCCTTGCAAATGCTTGCCCACTGTCAACCCACCGTCAAAAATTAATTAATTTGCACTTTTGCTCACAAATTTAAACTAGCTCTACATCCTCCTCATCTAAGCGTGCACAACTGGTTCCGAACCACAGATGGCTCCCAGACAAGATGCTCTGTTGCCCTCCCCTTGGCTAAAACGTCCTCCCTTGTACACTCTCCACTCTTTGTTGCCTACTCTGCTTGGCTTGCGCTGCACGCTACTACGGCAGAATCCGCCGGACCCTAGTGCGTGTGCTTGAACACCTAAGTCCTTGGTGTGCCAGGTTAGAGCATGCAATTCTGCACCAATACAGCGCCTCACTGCCCCCATCTCCAGAGGCCTGTGATTCTGCTAGAAATTCTACCTGCAGAATCCGTCGGCCCCTAGTCCGGAACTCGTCTATGTTTTACACGTAGTACAATCATATGCATGTACATACAAGAACACATGCAGCAACAAATCACCATTGACGTGGGACTCAGCTGGAGGCCGAGTTTTCTGCATACATATAGGATTAGGAACGGCACCACCTCCAAGGATCAAGGCACAGTTGCAGCTCCTAAAGCGGTGGGAGGTGAGTAGATCAGACCCACCACAAAGTGGTCAAAGACCGAAATCCCATTAGCTGCACCCATGCTTCCCTCGTGCCAGGCCACGAGTTCCCAATCAACTGTAGGTCAAAACACGGCTGGAAAAATACTTCTGCTTCCAAGCAGGACTTGAACCAGTTTCTCAATCATGGTTTCATGACCATCCCACTATGCCTACCTGCACGCACGAAAGCATTGCTCCTGTTTTCCACAACACTATTGGGCAACTCCAGCTGATCAGAGCGCAATACAGACGCATTTACAACCAGTTACAAACAGGATATCCCATATTCGGGTCCATACGGATACTAGCACCAAGTGGCAGTTGTTATAGAATTGAGTTCTAAAGCGCCGAGAGTGGTGAAATGGAACTGTACCTGTAACTATCACACCTAACTGTGCATGTGTGTCGACCTTCATGCAATATCTTGTTCTCTTGTCATGATGCATGTAACACTGTTGTTCCAGCTAGTTCCGCTAGTGTTGTCCGTGCTAGCGCTTTGTTCTCCTGGCGCCCGCGGCCCGATCATGTATCAAGGCAGCGCAGTGCATGCAGTGATTGTGGTGTTCGCGCGTGTGGAGCTGGTGCGTGACACGTGCTGGTCATTTTGATACTCCGCCATATTTTCTCCTTTGGACTTGGTCCTTCGTTTGGGACCGGGTCTTCCTTCTTCTTTCTTCTTTGCACTCGACTTCAGTTTTAGTTTTGTCGCTCTCCCAAAATACAATGTGAACCATTACTCTCTGGCTCTCTGGCTTGTCGCGTGTGTCCGTCGGAGGGAGTGATTAGTTTACAACGTGGTGCCGAAACCCGGGATCGAACTAGGGCCGTCGTGAGTTGCGACTGCGGAGTTCAGGATGTCGAGTCTGAAAGTCGACGGTTTTGTCAAGCCCTTTCGGGGCAAGAGCAATGAGAGCTGGCAACAGTTTTGGGCAAAGTTCCTCGTTCTTGCGGAGATCCAGGGCTGGGATGATGAGGCTAAGCGCATGAAGCATTTCCCTCTGTTTCTTGCGGATGACGCGTTCCTGGTATTTCAGGGAATGGCGGGTGCGGACCGAAAGAAGCAGGACGAGGTGGTCAAATTGATGCTATCGTCCTTCAGTATGACGAAGTCTGCTGCGTACGAGGCGTTTGTGGTGCGGAAAATGAAGTGCGACGTGTCCACCGATGCATTTGTTGCAGATCTGAAGCGCCTCGCGGAGTTATCCGGTCACAAAGTGACAGACGACAAAGATCCTGTGGTAGTGCAGCAGTTGTTGAAAGGCCTCCCTGCCGACTACAACCGGCAAGTACGGCTCAGTCTCGTGGGAAAGGACATGTCGATAAGCGACTGTGTGTCTATTGTTCGAGCTCTGAGAATTTCAGATGCCAGCGGAGGTGACAGTGTGTCAGCTGCCGCCTCGTCGGGTGGTGCAGCGACCAGGAGTGGTCCTACCAGTACCAAGTCACACTCACAGGCTGGATCTAGCGCGAAGCCCTCGGGCCTCTGTTTCAAGTGTGGCGAGCCTGGGCACATCCGCAGGAATTGTCCCAGCAGAAGAGCAGGCGGAG
Source organism: Sycon ciliatum (assembly GCF_964019385.1). Classification (NCBI taxonomy): domain Eukaryota; kingdom Metazoa; phylum Porifera; class Calcarea; order Leucosolenida; family Sycettidae; genus Sycon; species Sycon ciliatum. Next base: position 18,358,342 of record NC_088654.1, on the reverse strand, counting down.
GTGGAAGGAGCCAGCCGATTACCTGTTTGTTCTGCGACGGTGCTGGCCATGTAAAGGCTGACTGCCCTGAGAGGAGAGATTGGCTGGCAAGGAAGGACAGGACTACAGCTGCCGTGGAAAGTGCTCGCCCACAACCAGCTGAGCAGGAGAACGACCCATGCCTAGTCTCCCTGGCCTCTCCTGGAAAGCTGCCTCGTATGTACGTGGATGTGTCTGCTGGAGCGGCGAAATCGAGTGTTCGTGCGCGGGCTGTCGTAGACACCGGTTCAACTCGTACGCTCATCTCGCGGTCCTTCGCCACTCAGCATGGTATCAGTCTTTCACCCACGGCTGCTCCACCCATGCTTGCCTTGGATGGTAGTCCCCTAGAGCTAGTGGGGTCAGCTGCCGTTCGGTTGGCCCGTTCTGACGGTGCGGTCTCTCTGCCCGGCCTGGAAGTGCAAGCGTATGTGGTCGACAATCTGAGCTTGGTCAACGCTGATGTGCTCGTCGGCAATGATGTGGTCATTGGCAGTGGCGGGCTTCGACTGAAGTACTCCGGTGATGGTGCCTTGATCGGCGTGGAATTTGGCTACGACCGAGTCGATCCAGGGGACAGCATGGGAGTCTGTGGCGCGTCTTCGAGCGGCGATTGCCACCCATTTCCCAATGTACGCGTGCAGCGTGATGGTGATGATGTCACCCTGTCCACGGATGACGGGGATGTCACCTGGGACAGCAGCGCCCGTCGGTGGGTCCTCTCTTGGCGCTGGAAATCAGGCAGTCCTCCGACTCAGCTGGTGGGACCTGGCGTGAGTGAGTACTCTCGCTCTAAGCTCACTTCTGACCAGGAGCAGCTGTTTGCAGAGGAGGTGCAGAAATGGATCGATGCGGGTTGGCTCGTTCCTCACGACAAGGATGTTCACGGAAGCCCTGGTGCTGTGTTACCGCTGATTGCTCAGTTGCAGGAGCACAAAGCATCAACGCCGGTTAGACCATGTTTAGATTATCGGCTCCTCAACCAGCTGCTGACGTCGCAGCCTGGCCGCTCAGCACCCGTCTGTGAGGAGACGCTGCGCAAATGGCGACTGGCTGGTGACCCTCAGGAGTTTCAACTACTCAATATCAAGAAGGCCTATCTCCAGGTGCACGTTGCACCCGAGCTGCAACGTTTTCAGATGGTGGTCTGGCAAGGCCAAGCGTTTGTGATGACGCGGATGGGCTTCGGCCTCAACGTAGCGCCCAAGTTCATGGATATCATCGTCCGGTGGGTCACTAGAGAGTTTCCTGCTGTCGACAACTACGTCGACGACCTGATGACTCCCGCTGCCGAGGCTGGTGTGGTCGCCTGACGGGGCACGTGCCTGTCTGTGGTTGGCTGAGACCCGCATGCAGCTACTTGAAGCGCATGGCCAACGCTAGCGCGGCATGGGATGAACAGGTCCCAGCCTCACTCTTGAAGCTGTGTGGTGAAGTGGACGCGCGGCTAGTTGGTGATGGTGATCCTGCACAGGGCCAATGGCGTGCCAACTCTCCCGAGCCTCGTCGCTGCGTAGTTTGGGCTGACGCGTCCAACATCGGTCTTGGCGTCGTCCTGGAGATCGATGGCGCTGTCATGGAGGATCGTTCTTGGCTGAGACCCCACGGTGACGCGCGTCACATCAACATCATGGAGCTGGAGGCCGCTATCCGAGGTCTTTCGCTGGCCGTGAGCTGGGAGATGAAACATGTGCGGTTGATGACCGACTCCAAGACGGTTGCGAGTTGGCTCAGAGACGTCACTGGCGACGTGCGCCGGACGAGGACGAAAGGACTGCACGGTGTACTAGTCCAGCGTCGACTCCAGATTCTCGCCGACCTGATTGCCACGGCAGGGCTCGTTGTCACGATCGAGTGGGTGCCGACTGACCAAAATCGTGCAGACGTGCTGACTCGAGTTCCTCCTACGTGGGTGAAGTTCCGCAAGGCGCTACTGGGCGACAGCGAAAGTGATGTCGCAGGTGCAGCTGTAGTCTTGCCCGGACCAATCCCTCTCGCGAAGATTGTGGCGAAGCAAGGTACTGACGACCAGATACTGGCAGCAGTGGCGCAGTTGGAGTCCGGTGCAACGGTTACTGCACCCTATGCAGCAGCGGCGTCCCAACTGGAGATTGATGATGGTGTCCTTGTCAGAAGCATCAAGCTACCTGTCGAGGGCCTCGTTCGTGTTCCTGTCGTGCCGCAATCGCTCGTTGCCGATGTTGTCTCGAATGCACACCAGATCTCGGGACATGCGAGCTGGGAGGTCATGTATCGCATGATCCGAAGCCGTTGCTTCTTCCCTGGCATTGCTTCGGCTTGTCACCAACATGTTGATAACTGCACGCAATGCAAGTCTGCTAGTGGACGGAAGGGTGCCAGAGCTGCGCCGACCCGCGCCGACATACCTGGGTCCCCATGGAGCGAAGTCACGATTGACACGCTGGAACTCGGTGGTGATGGAAGCGGCAAATACGGCTATGTCCTCGTCTGTGTGGACAATTTAACCAAGTGGGTGGAGGTGTGCCCGCTCCGCCGACATGACGCTGTTAGTGTTGCTGCAGCCTTCTCGGCCATGTGTTTTCGGTGGGGTGCTCCCGAGGTCGTGCGGCTGGACAACGGCGTGGAGTTCCGCAACGCCATAGTGGAGTCTTTGTTTCGCCTGATGGGTGTGCGTGTGCGAACCGGAGCAGTCCGTCACCCCCAGTCCCAAGGGACAGCAGAGAGGTTCAATCGAACGCTCCTCACCCTCATCCGCAAGACCCTCGAAGAGTCACCGAACTGGCGTGATGACCTCGATGTGCTGCTGTTTTATTACCGCAATCGTCCGCACAGCTCGACCCATTTGTCACCCATGGTGGCAATGAGCGGATGGCAGCCTCGCCATATCATCATTGACGACGTGAAGGAAGCGTGCGATATGACCCAGTGGGCGTCAGAGTTGTCGTCGCGCGTAGCTCGTGTGCGGGATATCATTGAGACGGAGCTCTCAGCCCGGGATTTCATTGACTCACCGAACGAGCCCTGCGCGTACTCTGTGGGTGATCCTGTCCTGTTACTGCGGCCTGGACGAAGGCAGAAGCGGCTGTTCCCGTATGAGCCTGGATGGAGTGTTGCGGCTATCGTCTCGCCATCGACTGTGGTCATAGCCAGACAAGATGAGCGCCAACACCCAAAGACCGTGAACGTCGATCTGCTGAAGCCTGATTCACCTGACAACCCTGTGATGCGCACGACAGCCGCTGAGAGTCAGGCAGATGACGGCGCGGCAGCCGATGCTAACGAAGAACCAGACCTGCTCGGCATGGAATTAGTGCCAGGCCAAGCAGACGCTCCAGATGGTAATCGCTACGGCTTGCGAGATCGAAACGCAATCCAGCCCCCGGTCCGTTACAGCTAAAACGGCCAAGAGTTTTTTGCATTCTTGTCGCCAGGTGATGGGGTAAAATGGAACTGTACCTGTAACTATCACACCTAACTGTGCATGTGTGTCGACCTTCATGCAATATCTTGTTCTCTTGTCATGATGCATGTAACACTGTTGTTCCAGCTAGTTCCGCTAGTGTTGTCCGTGCTAGCGCTTTGTTCTCCTGGCGCCCGCGGCCCGATCATGTATCAAGGCAGCGCAGTGCATGCAGTGATTGTGGTGTTCGCGCGTGTGGAGCTGGTGCGTGACACGTGCTGGTCATTTTGATACTCCGCCATATTTTCTCCTTTGGACTTGGTCCTTCGTTTGGGACCGGGTCTTCCTTCTTCTTTCTTCTTTGCACTCGACTTCAGTTTTAGTTTTGTCGCTCTCCCAAAATACAATGTGAACCATTACTCTCTGGCTCTCTGGCTTGTCGCGTGTGTCCGTCGGAGGGAGTGATTAGTTTACAGTGGTTTGAGTTGAATCGCAGCTAAATAGGTAGTGTGAGTGTGCAGCGACTTGTTCAGTTGTCGCAGTGCATACTCTTTCGCCCCGGGAAGCGAATACTTGACTGGGTGAGCGGATGTGCTGGTTTCATTAAACCGCTTCTTCACTTCATTGAATTTCTGCTGCTGGCCGCCTTCCCATGTGTAAACAGCTGGGCCCGGACGCATACTAAAGTCATGCTTCATATCGGGAACGATCAAACGGAGAATGTTGGGAAGAGCAATCTCGTGGTACACATTACGAAAGACAAAAGAAAGCTCAATAAACTCCTTGGCAAACCGCGTGGGAATGTAGCCGACGTCTGACGCCACCTTTCGCAGGCAATGATAACCGCATTTCAGTGCCGTGGGCATTCGCTGTATGTACATAGGTCGTATGCAGTGGTACGCCTTCCGAACTGCCTTGAGTCCGTCCGGTGAATCCCAGTGCGCCCACTTGGGCGTAGGCTGCTCACGCCCAGGGTGTGGGAAGACCTGCTCATGCCCAGGGTGTGGGAAGACCGGCTCCCACGGCACCGATACTGGCAGCGTCCAGACCTTGGAAGTATTCAGCTGCGTGAGGACATAGGGAAAGTTGAGAAGGACATCATCTCCAATCCACATGTACCCATCATAGCAGGGATGCTCCAGTATGGCTTGTGCAATCACAACGGGCTGTCTGGTACCGCGGCGAATGCGAGGTGCTGGCCTGACGCCATACTTGGGATGACCAGTCTCCGAGTAGAACACAATATTGCTAAAGGCACCCTCATACAATCTACGAATAAACACAGAGTTTTGATGATGCAGTGGCCAGTTGAACAACACTATAAGCAAAAGTGCTCTGCATGTCTGTTGTGATTCTCCTCCTGTGCCTCCCTGGCATTGTCCTGAGTTCGTAAGGTCAGGCTTGCACCTTAAACCTTTCAATTTTTGCTTCTGCTGCTGCTGCTGCTGATTTTGTCGGTAGGTTTTGGCAGTAATGCCATCCAGCCATGGTATACCGGTGAAGTTATGCAGATCCGATTTGCAGTCGAGACGTGAGAGATTCGTCAGTGGGGTTTTTCCCATGTATCTCCATCGGTCACGCTCTCGCTCGTCCATACCAATGTCAATATGAGCATCTGCACGAGCCGAGGCTGCGGAGAATGCCTCGTCTAGAATACTCTGCAACAAGACCAGCTGAGAAGGCTCGGTGGTGGCCCGCGCTGTACTGATCGTCCCGTCGGCTCGCCGTGGCATTGGTCTTAGGAAGCTGTTGGTGTTCGCCAATGTCGCGCGTAATGAGTGTACCACTACGAACAGGAGAAATGCGCCCGTTGCGATCAGCTTCGCAATGAACCCACCGGTTCCAATACGTTGCCTGGAAAGGCTGGCTCCCACAGTCATTAATTTTGATTTGCTGCTCAGCACGTTCTCGCTTTGCACTCGCCAGCTACAATTAGTGTCAGCTTCCATCCACCGAAGTAATAGTTCCAAGTAAAGTCTAGCTTCGCCAGTCGGCAGAAAAGCGATAGTCGTACCAGATAATCATCATTCTGATTTTTGTTTCATGACCTTGTGCCTCGTGCAAGTAACATTAGTTGTGGGCACGAGCTGGATGAAAGCAGGCACATGTCATGGCAGACACACTCTTCGTTCAGCAGCTCTTTGTGCTCAGCTGCGATAGTCGGCGGGCACTGACTGCGCCCTGGGTAGATTACGTGGAGATCTACAGAGCACCGCCGTTCAGTGAAAGAGGGCGGCATGCATGATAATAATAATAAGTATGATTACTGCACAAGGACCAGTGCAATACCGGCCGATATCTGCACGAACGGCGAAGCCGTAAGTGCAGATATCGACGCCGGTATTGCACGCGTCCGAGTGCAGTAATACATTTATCGCACCCCTGCCACCACACAGTCTGTCACCACACACTTGACACAGTCTGGTGCAACCCTACTCCCTAGCATGCAACCCTGCTATCATTTCACAGTCATACAACACAGCACAACCAGTGCAGCCGCGTTCATTTTTACTTTTACAGTTTTAGAGGAACACTTCTTTCGAGCAGCTGCTGTATACACGGGAGATCCTGGAAGCAGCGGGACAGCTTGCTCATGTCGTCGTCGTTGATGGGGTGTTTGTGCTCCACCGCTTTGACTAATTCTCCCACTTTCTTTGGCTTCATGAGGAAAACCTTCAATGCAAAGTTTGCGTCCTTGAACGCTGGGTCACTGTGGACGTTCATGGGCCGCTTCAACTCGACTACGTACAGGTAGCTTGCGATGTATTGCGGAACGGAAACCGAGCAAGCTTGATGCAGAGTAGAACTTCACTCCAGCTTTTTTCGGACGGAATTCGACGTATGCATGTCGCAGAATGTAAGCTAGGTCGCTTGCCGTAACCGTACTCAGGTCACAGCGCGACGTCCTGTGTCTTTACAATACTCGTCGAATAAGCGGAGCCATTTGTCAGTTGCCTGCTCTGTGTTTTGTTTTTATGCTCAGAAACGAGGCTGTCGATGGCGGCGTCGGACAGTTTCTCAAATCGACTGTCGACAGTCTTCTCCAATACTTGGGCGTCTACTGTCTCGACTCTCACGGAGCTTGTGAAGTTGACTTGGCGGACGCAAGCCGGGTCCACATTCGCTTCCGCGACAGCTTCCTCGACCAATTTTTATTTGGTGTGCTGCAGCAAGTCAGCAGCGACTCCCTGGCGGAGCGACTCGCAATATTCCCCAGTACACCGCCAGCCAATGACTATTGTGGTATTGTGGATGCACTGCAGTGCGATATTGCACCTCGGCGAGTGAGCGTGCAAATACCGGTAACCTATATCTGCACGCTCACTTCGAAGCGAGCGTGCAAATATAGGTTATTTGCACGCTCACTCGCCGAGGTGCAATATCGCACTGCACTGCGTCTGCAGTGAATCCACATTGGCTGGCGGTGTACTGGGGAATATTGCACGCTCAGTAAGGCCGCTGATTGGCTCAAACCATGGAGACACTCACGTGGGGTGCGATAATGCTACTTACCAGTAACCTGATGCGATTACATCATACATGTACACACTCGCCAGTCACAGAGCACGACGCGCCTGGATTGTAGTAATAGTTTCATGCCAGATGGCAATCTTCAGGCAACCGATAGTATGGTATTTATACAGTGCCAGTGGCATAGGAAGGAATCTGTGAAGGTTTGAAGTCTGGTGGGCGCATACATGTACATTGTGAGCGGACAAGGTAGAAATGGAACGTTAACTGCAGTCTGGCAAAAACTGTTTTTTTGCATGAAGGTCACCTACAACTATCTGTTTTTCAGATCCCAAAGTTTCAGGCTGATACTATGGTGGGAAGTGCCTTACATTCACCATTTTCTAGATGCCGGTCAGTATTTTAACGTCTGTTTCGGGATGATTTAAACAGTCCACCCTTCAGTACAACCAAAACACTGAAAAAAAACCCATTATCTTGGCCTGTATTTCTCCACAAGTGTATATCAGTGTGAAAGATGAGCTGATCACACACATGGACTCGTTTGAGGTGGAACCAAGCAACAAAACCACATAACTAGAAACAGCCGGAGCCGAAAAATCAGCTCCAGAGTAACTCGTGATGCAAGGCAAAATAATAGGACTGTTGAAGCTGGAACTCAATCCACACATCAAATACCACTACACACATGTCAAAAATAGAAGAATTTGGCGGACAAATGGTAATTCCAGTGCGTTCTTGCTTCAGCCATGTGTGCACGCTCTCATTGTATACTGTTGGCGACCTCGGACTCTGCTCTGATGCATTGAGGCTCCCGACGACTGAGCAGCGCAACCTTGGTAATATAGTTTGTAACATTTTGGCAGGAGACAGACAGCTCTTGAACACACAGCATCGAAATAATATTCCGGAGACGCACCACCAATACGGTGCCCATTGGCGAAGCAGGACGAGTCCACAGACTTGAGAAACTGTACTTAACGTAACGTTACACATCAGTCCGCAATCCGAGGCCCGATTTGACTTCTTTCCACTCAGCTCATGTTCACCAGCCTTGACCATTCTGTGTATCTCAATTCTTAAAACACTCATTTCCAGACAGTGCACGATGCAGGTCTGCCACTTGCATCCAATGCATTGGGCAACAGCTAGCTAGTTGTTCTGGGCTATTAAGTCCCTGTATACGTTCCCCTGTGGTGCACAACGCTATTGTTTCTTCAGCTCCTGCCCTGTGTGCTTCAGAGCTCTGAAGTCGGTTCGGCGTATACATTCAGTACAACTCAGCATCCACAGGAACGTTCCCCTTCATTGGTGTTATCATCATCACTGCTGTCACCACGTTCGCCTGCATCCGAAAGATCCATCTCATTTGTTCCCTATGTCTTTTTGTACCGCGCTGAAGCCAGCAGCAAACAAAACGCTGATCGGCACGTCGTTTTCGGCGTAGTGGAAGACGCTCTCGACTACTACCTGACTCAGAAACGCTCTCAGAATCAGAGAAGCTCTCAGCACCTGACAGCAGGCTATCAGCTGATCGCCGTCACCTCCAAATTCGCCCGTCAATACGCCACCCGTCGCACAACTAGCTGCCATATCTTCCTTCAGCCATAACGGATTCACTTCAAATTTTGAGTGCTGGACCTTGAAGCCCTGTGCTGAGCGAGGCACAAGCGCTTGATGCAAATAGAGCCCTCTAACCCAGGTAAAAAATATGCCACAGTTTGCCAAACTTCAAACGCCTGTATCTCAAAATGATGTCATGCAGCTAACGTTCCATTTCTACCTTGTCCGCTCACATACATGATTGTACACAAATGATCGAGGCTTCGGCTTTTTCAGGAAGCGTTTCAAATCCTACAACACCAATAATGGCGATATGTCCAGGTGCCTTCACTGGCTTCAGCCTCAGGCTGCATCAGCGTCTGTTCACGTCGACTCACCCATCGATCGAGACTCTCGCCTCGGTTCGTCTGCCGTCTGCCTTCTGCCGTGCCCTTTTTACTATTAATTTTTAGGCTGCTAGTTGTAGCTCAAGCTCCAGTTTTCATCTCACCTTTCCCCATTCAAAGGCATGATGTTTTCTTCACAGCGTCCATAATAAAGCCACAGCACAGGAGCAAAGAATGTGACGGCTGCATTATTCATGACAGTCATGTGCATATGAGGCAAGGTCAGTGCCACGTAGATTCTACTTTACGACACCCATAATGAAAAGCGTAGTCAAAACTATGCGCGCGCGCGTTTTTATGGGTGTCGTAAAGTACAAAAAAATGTAGGTACATGTAGAGTATCAGTGACCGGCTGTTGATGAACAGATGGTACCCGGCTGATCCAGGTCCAGGACCAGTGCTCGTAGCTGGTCGACGTTCTCATGCTGTAACAGTTTTCCCCTGTTCTCTATAACTTTACACTCCCTCGCACCTCATGCGTCTTACGCCTGTCTATTAGCACCTTCATTGGCGCCATTGCCACATGTATACTATCACATTTTGCATATAACTGGTCGAGGCACGCTCAACCAGGCCTCTTACTTTTCAAGTTTGATTAAACCTGTTACACTGGTAGCAGAGGATGGTTACTACTCTGCTTTTGGCAGGTGTTCTGGTCGCTCTGCTTACGCTCCTCGTACTCGTCGTTCGGCTGATAAACGATATCAAGACCGCTCAGCGCGTTAGCCAAGGAAACCGAACGATACATCCGAACTCGGAACCGTGGGAGCCAACACCCCGCCTTACGAAAGAGCCGCCTGTGTTTGGAGGAGATTCCGCTACATTCAAAGAATGGACGTTTACAATGGACATGGCCCTACGGTCGTTGGCACTCCCAAATGCGGCACAGAGGGTCGACTACGCGGCAGGATTTTTGACTGGAAACGCTCGTCTTTGGTTGATAGCGGCATTGGAAGCTAACCAAGTGTTTCCCGACTGGCCTGCTCTGAAAGCGGCACTTGGCGATGTGTACGGACCACGGCACAACGAGGAAACATCGCGTATGGGACTAATTTCCGCAGCGCAGCGCGGGTCGCTGGACGCATACATTGCTGCTTTCACTCGCCTCAGCCTGCAAGTGCCGGAAATCGACCACCACACCAGAGCGCTGCTGTTCGTCAGGGGTCTAGTGCCGCACATCCAGCGACAGGTCATGCGTGAGCATCCACGTACCCTGGAGCAAGCTGTCATGGCAGCAAACACCGTGGAGCAGTCGTCAGGGCCACCGGCGTCGGGGCCACCAGCCAGTAGAGAGTCGCGTTCCGTGCCCAGCTTCCGTGGTCAGGGCCTCCGCAAGCTGACGGACCAAGAGCGTGTCCAACTGCGAGCAATGGGACACTGCTTTGCTTGCAGGAAGCCAGGCCACCTCGCTAAAGACTGTACTGAGGGTGGACAGCGCTACCCAAACGCTGGTCGCCAGTAAGAAAGGGGGTGCGCTTACTGGCGACGACCCAAGCGCCCACGCCTGTACCAGTCGCTAACCGGTTCGGAGCTCTGGAGGTTGAAGACGTTGCTCTCCAGGAACCTACGGAGCCGGAGACACCCATAGCTGTAGGAAATTGTCCCGTTGCAGAAAGGTGTCATGTCAGCAACGTCAGCGTCGGCAATGAACCTGAACACGACCTACTGCGCATACAGGGAAAGATCGGCGGTCGCCGTGCAGTGATGCTGATAGATTCCGGTTCGACGCATGACTTCATTGCAGACAGTTTTGTTCGAAAGCATCATCTTGACACGGATGCAAGCTCAGCAGTGCTGAGCGTAACATTGGCGGACGGCTCGACCAGCGAGGTCCCGCAGATTTCCACACGCACGCTAAGGGTGACAGTCGGGGGCTTCAGTGAGGAACAGCACTTTACTGTGTATCCCCTGACTCGCTACGACGCTATTCTTGGCAAGCCGTGGCTTACAAGGAACAACCCCAGCATCAACTTCCGTACGAACGAAGTTCAGTTGGACGGTGAGCCCTTTGTTGCCAAATTGCCTTCAGCTAACCCGCCGACAGCCGACCGGCCATCTGTGGAAAGCATGTTTATCAGTGGCCGACAAGCTCGTCATGCCCTGAGGAGTGGAGCCGAGGGGTTTCTTGCATGGGTCACTGCTGCAAACGAGGAGAATCGTTCCGGGCCACAACTCCAGGAATCAGAGCAACAAGACATCCAGAACCTGCTCAAGAGGTACCAGGATTTATTTCCAGACGAGCTGCCGAATGAGCTTCCACCGAAGAGACCAGTCGACCATGAAATCCAGATAGAAGATGGAGCCAGACCACCGTCTCGACCCGCCTACCGCCTGCCGAAACCAGAGATGGACGAGCTCCAGTCACAGCTATCAGAATTACTTGAGAAGGGATTCATTGAGCCAAGTAAGTCGCCATACGGTGCACCTGTGTTTTTTGTGAAAAAGTCGGATGGTACTCTGAGAATGGTGTGCGATTGGCGAGAATTGAATAGAATTACGATCAAAAACAAAGCTTGTCTTCCTAATATTGATGACTTATTCGACACGATCCAGGGCAGTGCATATTTCTCCAAGTTGGACTTGCGGTCAGGCTACAATCAAATCAGAATTCAAGACTCGGATGTTTCTAAGACGGCCATTAATACGCCGTTCGGCCACTTCCAATTTAGAGTCATGGGATTCGGGCTGACTAATGCCCCGGCCACCTTTCAGTCACTCATGAACTCTATTCTGCAACCGCATCTCCGAAAATTCGTTGTAGTATTCTTGGATGACATTCTAGTTTTCAGCAAGACCTGGGAAGATCATCAGCATCATCTTCAAACAGTTCTAGAAACACTTAGAAATAGTGAGCTGTATTGCAAACGGTCTAAATGCGAATTCGGCGTGAGAGAAGTTCTCTTCTTGGGGCATAAAATCAACGGCACATCAATTTCCCCTGATCCCAAGAAGATAAGTGCTGTGGAAACATGGCCAACTCCGTCGTCAGTAACTAATGTGAGGAAGTTTCTTGGCTTTGTAAACTATTTCCGAAGGTTCATAGATCGACACTCGACCATCTCTCGTCCATTAGAAGAAATCACCGGAAAAAATTCACGCTTTGAATGGAGCGCTGCTAGACAGAAGGCATTCGAGTCTCTAAAATCAGCATTACTCGAGGCGCCAGTGTTGCAACTGGCCGATGTTGAGAAAAGCTTCATGGTAGAAACTGACGCAAGTGACTTTGCCGTGGCGGGTGTGCTCCTGCAGCAGGGAGAAGATATGGATTTGCATCCCGTAGCCTATTGTAGTCGGAAACTGTCAGCTGCAGAACGCAACTATACTGCGGCCGAGAGGGAAACGTTGGCTGTGGTATTTGCATTAAAGTGCTGGAGAATCTATCTATTCCGCCACTTTGACCTGATGACTGATAATATGGGTGTTGTCTATTTACGAACCAAACCGACTCTCACCAAGCGTGAGGCAAGATGGGTAGAGTTTTTAGCTGACTATGACTTTACGGTCTTTCACAAACCAGGAAAGAAAAACATTGCCGACCCGCTTTCACGCCGTCCAGATCTGTTCAGTGATTCTGAAATAGGCGGGTCATCCTATCCTCCTAACATTCAGTTGAATGCCATAGAGCATACCCTAGAGATTAATCCAGACTTAGCGCAGTTAATTGTCAGCGGTTACAAGTGCGACAAGGATCTTGCTCCCATTATCAGGAGACTGAAAAATTCAAGCCATGACAATCTGCACGACCGTTACCTTCTAAATGAAACACCCGGTTATCTTTATCTCAGATCTTCACCACAGAACAGGTTATGCATTCCAAAGAGTAGCAAACTCCGACTCGCCCTGCTTCAAGAATACCATGACTGTGTGACTGCGGGGCATCCCGGTCGAGATCGCACCTATTTCAGACTCTCTAGATATTTCTATTGGCCCAGAATGGGACTGGATGTAAAGGCGTTTGTCAAGTCATGTGACGTCTGCCAACGAGTTAAAGGCGGCCAGCTAAAAACTGGTCTCTTGCAGAATTTACCAGTGCCCAGTCAGCCGTGGGCGGATATCTCGATGGATTTTATCATGGGTTTGCCTAGGACCGATACAGGTCATGATGCTATATATGTATTTGTAGACCGCTTGACAAAGTGTGTACATTTAGCACCTACTTCCTCTACTATTGACGCTAAAGGAAGTGCTGATCTGTATATTCAACATGTATTTCGACTTCATGGTTTGAGTTCTAGTATTGTATGTGATCGTGATCCAAGATTTACGGCAGCATTTTTTCAGGAATTGTTTGATCGCTTAGGAACGAAACTAGCATTTAGTACTGCCAATCACCCTCAGACAGATGGCCTAACTGAACGAGTAAACAGGATAGTAGAGGATGTGCTGAGGGCTTTTGTAAATCATAAACAAGATAACTGGGATATGCTCCTACCTCTCTGTGAGTTTTCTATCAACAGCGCTACTCAATCATCTACAGGAAACACACCGTTCTTCTTAAATTACGGTCTAAATCCCAGAGCGCCACCCGACTTCCTCAACCCTATTCAGGGAGGCAGAGATTCAGCTGATTGGTTGCAAGCAAGACAAGACGCGGTCAAGATCTCACAAGATGCGCTAGTGGCAGCTCAAGCTCGTCAGGCCTTCTATGCAGATCGGACAAGGGTCGAGGGAAAGCTGAAGGTGGGAGATTTGGTAATGGTCTACAGGGATTTCCTCCTGACTCCTGAAGCTCGGGACCGACCATCCCATAAATTACGCCCCAAGTGGTTTGGCCCCTTTCCTATAACCCATGTGGTCGGCCCGAATGCCTACAAGCTCAAGTTGCCTCATACCAGCCGCTGTCACCCGGTATTTAATGTGTCGGCACTCCGTGCCTACGAGAAGAACGCTATTCCTAATAGGAGACAGCCTACGCCTCCGCCTATCACGGACCTTGATGGTCATGCCCGCTATGTGGTGGAGAACATTCTCAGTCACCGCCGCCGGCAGAATCAGCTTCAGTACCTAGTCAAGTGGCAAGGCTACTCTGATGCCACTTGGGAGCCTGAACATTATTTGTTGGATGAATCTGGTAATGACATTGTTCCACTTCAGAAGTACAAAACCTTGGCTTCTGCCCGCTGAGTTTTGCAGTTGAACTTCTAGTTTCACCTTACACATTTGTTGAGCTTATTACACTTTATTTGCATGGAGTTTCAGTCGTCTTATTGTGTTACTTCAGTGCGAAGCCTTTTTTCGTCTCGCACGTGTTTGCGCTTATTGTACTCTATTCCACTTGAGCATTTGGGTTATAAGCTCCTTCCTCTCCATAGGTGGGGGATGATGTAACAGTTTTCCCCTGTTCTCTATAACTTTACACTCCCTCGCACCTCATGCGTCTTACGCCTGTCTATTAGCACCTTCATTGGCGCCATTGCCACATGTATACTATCACATTTTGCATATAACTGGTCGAGGCACGCTCAACCAGGCCTCTTACTTTTCAAGTTTGATTAAACCTGTTACACATGCCATGGCTTCACCGTTGAACACACAACAGTCAACAGGCACTGAGCTGAGATCTTTGGCCCAAATGGACACACGCTTTCATGCTGGTAGAAGGTCGACAGTGTCAGATCTTACCGGGTGCACACATCATGCATACGGTACCCCTCACACCGAATCGAGGGCTACGGGCCAAAAACAAGGCTAGTACAGACTGTATAGGGGTGAAAGTGACAGTCATGCTCCACTCTCTAGTCTCTACTACCATGACTATAGTATTACGAGTACATGTAGTGTTAAAATGACAGATGAAAAATGAAAAAGGAAAGCGGCACTCCTGTCCTTGAGCCTCAAGTTGAGGAGAAGGCTCTCTCTCTCTCTCTCTCTCTCTTCTCTCTCTCTCTCTCTCTCCTCTCTCTCTATTCTCTCTCTCTCTCTCTCTCTCTCTTCTCTCTTCTCTCTCTCTCTCTCTCTCTCTCTCTCTCTCTCTCTCTCTCTCCT
>NC_088654.1:18306337-18343337 GCF_964019385.1 Sycon ciliatum | reverse complement strand
GAGCAGAGGCGTAGAGGTACAGAGGCGTGCGCAAAGGCCAGCAGAGCCGCAGAGGCGCGCGCATAGGTGAGCAGAGGCAAAGAGGCGCGCTCAAAGACAAGCAGAGGCGCGCAGAGGTGCGCAGAGGGGCACAAAGGCGAGCAGAGGGGCGCAGAGGCGCGCAGAGGCGCGCAGAGGCGAGCAGAGGAGCACACCGTAGTGGTCCTAGAACAGAACCTTGTGGCACGCCACAGGATGGTGCAGAAATGGCACTCTGATCCCGTCCAATACAGATACGCTGAGTACGGCCCGACAGATAGGCGGAAAACCACTTTAGGGCTGTCCCGGTTATGCCGATATCGAATAGGTCCTGGAGTAGCCGTTCATGACGAACCTTGTCGAATGCCTTTGACATATCTAGAAGGCATATGCCAGTACACAAACGCTTGTCCCGTGCACTAAGAATACGATTTAGCATAAGTACCAGGGCATCCTCCGTAGAGTGGCCTGCGCGGAATGCAAAATGAGTCGTGGGGAGGGTACCAGATATGTCCAAAAACTGGGCTAGCTTCTTTTGTACGACTTTCTCCAAGAGTTTTGATAATATGGGAAGTAGGGACACTGGACGGAAGTTAGTGGGAATAGACGGGTCCCCAGCTTTGAACAGCGGGATAACGTGTGCGAGTTTGAAGGCTGTGGGGACAGTGCCATTGACAAGCGAGGCATTAAACAACGTGGCCACGGACGCAGCTAGGATATCGGCACAGCACTTCAGAAGGTGACCAGGTATCCCGTCGCTTCCTGTTGCTTTGGCAGGATTGATTTGTCGGAGAAGCCGTTCTACTTCGCCAAAAGACACTTGCGGCAATTCTGACATTGCAGTCTGAGGCTGTGGACCTTGCGGTAGCGGGATGCTGTGAGGACGGGCATTGTCTGTTACTACTGCCTGGAAGACTGACGAAACTTCTTCAATGGGGCAAGTAGGCTCCACACGTACTCTCTTCCTGTTCGTAACGGAGTTTATGACGTTCCAGAGCTTACGCGGGTTCTGACTGGACGCGGCACATTGCGCTCGGAAGAAATCGTTGCGCTTTCGGCGATAGGCATTTCTGGCGCTTGAGCGTGCTTGCTTGAACTGTACGTGAAGATTCTGGTTTCCCTTATCGCGTAGCCACCGTCGGTGTAGCTGGTTTTTACGTTGGTTGAGCTTGTGGAGCTCTCTGTCGAACCCTCACATCAAAGAATGCATCTTGCTGTGGCGAGCCAAATAACGCGAGCTAAACTTTCGCGTCGCAGACATCCCGTCGACGCGCAGAAAAACTAAATCTGCAGCCTCTTTTGCCGTCGGACAGGATACGTATTTTAGGAGACTGTAAAGTTATGTGATGTGCTCCACAGGCAACCATGCATTCGGCGTCGTCATTGGCTCAACAGGTCAATGCACATGTATTACTACAAAAAGGCCAGAAAATCCGATCACTGTATTAAAATCAACTAATGTTCGCTGGCGATTTAATTTCGCTGATTTCGCCGCTTGGTACCAACCGGCCAAAGTAAATCGCAGGCCAACGTTTGTCATATAGGCAAATGATGCATGATTGAGCAATGGATGCATGTGAGAGCAAAAATACCGATCGATTTCAAATTTGACGTGAAACTGCGCGTCACGTCGGAAATAACGTGCATCTTAACCTCTCTAATAGAGAGGTTTCTATTTCTCATCGGCCAAAATTTGTTGATTTACAATATAAGGAGATAAAAAGAAAAGAAGGAGCAAAACAAAAGTAGATGATTATTAGAGAAATAACAATCCGCAATAAATTCTGCAAATACTTTTGCCTAACTCATAAGCAAACCGATTGAAACGTTTTTGCAATACAGTGATGTGGCCAATCAACG
Source organism: Sycon ciliatum (assembly GCF_964019385.1). Taxonomy (NCBI): domain Eukaryota; kingdom Metazoa; phylum Porifera; class Calcarea; order Leucosolenida; family Sycettidae; genus Sycon; species Sycon ciliatum. Next base: position 18,341,459 of record NC_088654.1, on the reverse strand, counting down.
AAAAAGACATTCCCATCAGTTCTTATAACATGTACGATGAGCTAGGCAAAAATGCATAAAAGCATAGCGCAGGGCCCTGAGCTTCCAAGCTCTCTCGTTAATTATAACATTTTTTAAATTTTAGAATTGCGATCAACAGAACGAGCTGAACCGACATTTCACAAAGGCTTTTATTGTATTAAAAAAAACGAGTGGATACGAAGGCAGTGAAGAACATGGAAGAAAGAAAAAATGTGATATGGAGAAAATGATGAACAAAAAATCGTACTTCGAACTAGTTTTCGCACAACACTCCTCAGGAAGCTACGTTGTACATTATCCCACGTAGCGCACAACTGGAGCGTCCCACGCGGGGAAGACCCCGTAAACAACCACTACCTCCGCCAACACAGGACCTAGCGTCCCACTCGGCAAGTCCACCATTGGCTCCCGTGGCCATGACCAAGTCACTCCTTCCACCAGCGGAGGTGGATGTGGCTTTGGCGACGCCACGTGTGCTGCATGCAGACACGTTTGCGTCATCATCGCTTGCTGCATCACCGGCAGAGACGACAACAATACCTACCTCAATATCAACGAGACCCAGAAGAACAACTGCGAATTACACCATGACCTATTTCAGTACGGAAGTACAGAGCCAACGGAATGCACAACAGGAGCGTGAGACGAGGGATGGGAGGAGACGGGACCTGATTGCTCCAAGGCAGGACGTCGTTGAGGAGGATTCGGCCAGTGAGTCCAGTGAGTCCGGTGAGTGTGAGAGCGAGAATGATTGTGTGAGTAAGAGTGGGTGCGAGCGTGTGTTTTCTAGTAGGAAGTCATCAGTGTATAAGCATCTTGTATCTCGTCCTGATTGCTGCAAGGCGTATTCTGATTCTTCTTTTTCTGTTTTGTGCCGTGCTCGTCATGGTTATAAGTTGCAGTTGAGTGTGTTAGAAGCTGTTTGTCAACGTATTCATAAGCCTAATCTGTGTGTCCAGAAGGACAGCATTATTCGTTTGAAATTGTTCTAGTAGCCGCTTGTTCTGTCTGTTTGGCCCAGGTTGGCCATGGTGTCATCTTGTGTCACAGTATACTAGTAGTCTTTACTAGTTCGTTTTAAAGTGCTTTCGCAGTTTTTCCTGTTATTACCTTAGTGCTAGGATTATCATTTTCATAGGTGTTGTTTCTTCTCACTCCATTTCTCTTTATTAGTATCTTTCTGGATTGTTTTTCATTAGTACAACGTAGCTTCCTGAGGAGTGTTGTGCGAAAACTAGTTCGAAGTACGATTTTTTGTTCATCATTTTCTCCATATCACATTTTTTCTTTCTTCCATGTTCTTCACTGCCTTCGTATCCACTCGTTTTTTTTAATACAATAAAAGCCTTTGTGAAATGTCGGTTCAGCTCGTTCTGTTGATCGCAATTCTAAAACTATTGTCGCCTCGACGCCTATTTACATATTTTTTTAAATGGTTGATAAATATGGTGGTAAAGACACACCTGGCAATATGGCGGTAAACACACGCCTCCCCCTATGACAGCGGGAAACACAGGGCCTCGTGATCGGTTTAAAACGTAGAATATTTTTCTAATCACAACACTGTCACCTCTATCAACCACCAGCATGCTCATGTTGCATCGAACAACATGAAATTCGAGGGAGAGGCTTCGTAGTCCTTGCTTCGAAGTTCACAGTGTAGTCTTGGTAAATGCTCCTGCATCCATGACTTGATGGGCACCAGACCCATGACTGCCGGGACAACGGCAGCCTTGTTTTTGGCCCGTAGCCCTCGATTCGGTGTGAGGGGTATCGTATGCATGATGTGTGCACCCGGTAAGATCTGTCGACCTTCTACCAGCATGAAAGCGTGTGTCCATTTGGGCCAAAGATCTCAGCTCAGTGCCTGTTGTGTGTTCAACGGTGAAGCCATGGCATGAGAACGTCGACCAGCTACGAGCACTGGTCCTGGACCTGGATCAGCCGGGTACCATCTGTTCATCAACAGCCGGTCACTGATACTCTACATGTACCTACATTTTTTTGTACTTTACGACACCCATAAAAACGCGCGTGCGCATAGTTTTGACTACGCTTTTCATTATGGGTGTCGTAAAGTAGAATCTACGTGGCACTGACCTTGCCTCATATTTTATTTATTTATTTTTTGCTACATTTTTTTGTACTTTACGACACCCATAAAAACGCGCGCGCGCGCATAGTTTTGACTACGCTTTTTATTATGGGTGTCGTAAAGTAGAATCTACGTGGCACTGACCTTGCCTCATATGCACATGTCATGAATAATGCAGCCGTCACATGATTATGCTGAGCATTATACTGCACCTGTGCTGTGGCTATATCATGTATATGGACGCTGTGAAGAAAACAATCATGTCTTTGAATGGGGAAAGGTGAGATGAAAACTGGAGCTTGAGCTACAACTAGCAGCCTAAAATAGTCAAAAAGGGCACGGCAGAAGGCAGAAGGCAGACGAACCGAGGCGAGAGTCTCGATCGATGGGTGAGTCGACGTGAACAGACGCGGATGCAGCCTGGGGCTGAAGCCAGTGAAGGCACCTGGACATATCGCCATTATCGGTGTCGTAGGATTTGAAACGCTTCCTGAAAAAGCCGAAGCCTCGATCATTTGTGTACAATCATGTACATGTACATGTATGCGCCCACCAGACTTCAAACCTTCACAGATTCCTTCCTATGCCACTGTATAAATACCATACTATCAGTTGCCTGAAGACTACCATCTGGCATGAAACAATCCAGGCGCGTCGTGCTCTGTGACTGGCGAGTGTGTACATGTATGATGTAATCGCATCAGGTTACTGGTAAGTACTAACTTAAAGTAGCATTATTATTATTATCATGCATGCCGCCCTCTTTCACTGAACGGTGGTGCTCTGTAGATCTACCCGCGTGATCTACCCAGTCCCAGGGCGCAGTCAGCGCCCGCCGACTATCGCAGCTGAGCACAAAGAGCTGCTGAACGAAGAGTGTGTCTGCCATGACATGTGCCTGCTTTCATCCAGCTCGTGCCCACAACTTGCACAAGGCACAAGGTCATGAAACAAAAATCAGAATGATGATTCTCTGGTACGACTATCGCTTTTCTGCCGACTGGCGAAGCTAGACTTTACTTGGAACTATTACTTCGGTGGATGGAAGCTGACACTAATTGTAGCTGGCGAGTGCAAAGCGAGAACGTGCTGAGCAGCAAATCAAATGACTGTGGGAGCCAGCCTTTCCAGGCAACGTATTGGAACCGGTGGGTTCATTGCGAAGCTGATCGCAACGGGCGCATTTCTCCTGTTCGTAGTGGTACACTCTTTACGCGCGACATTGGCGAACACCAACAGCTTCCTAAGACCAATGCCACGGCGAGCCGACGGGACAACCAGTACAGCGCGGGCCAACACCGAGCCTTCTCAGCTGGTCTTGTTGCAGAGTATTCTAGACGAGGCATTCTCCACAGCCTCGGCTCGTGCAGATGCTCATATTGACATTGGTACGGACGAGCGAGAGCGTGACCGATGGAGATACATGGGAAAAACCCCACTGACGAATCTCTCACGTCTCGACTGCAAAGCGGATCTGCATAACTTCACCGGTATACCATGGCTGGATGGCATCACTGCCAAACCCTACCGACAAAATCAGCAGCAGCAGCAGAAGCAAAAATTGAAAGGTTTAAGGTGCAAGCCTGACCTTACGAACTCAGGACAATGCCAGGGAGGCACAGGAGGAGAATCACAACAGACATGCAGAAGACTTTTGCTTATAGTGTTGTTCAACTGGCCACTGCATCATCAAAACTCTGTGTTTATTCGTAGATTGTATGAGGGTGCCTTTAGCAATATTGTGTTCTACTCGGAGACTGGTCATCCCAAGTATGGCGTCAGGCCAGCACCTCGCATTCGCCGCGGTAGCAGACAGCACGTTGTGATTGCACAAGCCATACTGGAGCATCCCTGCTATGATGGGTACATGTGGATTGGAGATGATGTCCTTCTCAACTTTCCCTATGTCCTCACACAGCTGAATACTTCCAAGGTCTGGACGCTGCCAGTATCGGTGCCGTGGGAGCCGGTCTTCCCACACCCTGGGCATGAGCAGGTCTTCCCACACCCTGGGCGTGAGCAGCCTACGCCCAAGTGGGTGCACTGGGACCGATGGGACGGACTCAAGGCAGTTCGGAAGATGTACCACTGCATACGACCTAAGTACATACAGAGAATGCCCACTGCATTGAAATGCGGTTATCACTGCCTGCGAAAGGTGGCGTCAGACGTCGGCTACATTCCCACGCGGTTTGCCAAGGAGTTTATTGAGCTTTCTTTTGTCTTTCGTAATGTGTACCACGAGATTGCTCTTGCCAACATTCTCCGTTTGATCGTTCCCGATATGAAGCATGACTTTAGTATGCGTCCGGACACAGCTGTTTACGCATGGGAAGGCGGCCAGCAGCAGAGATTCAATGAAGTGAAGAAGTGGTTTAATGGAACCTGCACATACGCTCACCCTGTCAAGTATTCGCTTCCCGGGGCAAAAGAGTATGCACTGCGACAACTGAACAAGTCGCTGCACACTCACACTACCTATTTGGCTACGACTCGACTCCAACCACTCTCGGCGCTTTAGTACTCAATTCTTTAACAACTGCCAATGTACTTGGTACTAGTATCCGAATGGACCCGAATATGGGATATCCTGTTTGTATCTGGTTGTAAATACGTCTATATTGCACTCTGATCAGCTGGAGTTGCCCAATAGTGTTGTGGAAGTCAGGAGCAATGCTTTCGTGCGTGCAGGCAGGCATAGTGGGATGGTCATAAAACCATGATTGAGAAACTGGTTCAAGTTTTGCTTGGCAGCAGAAGTATTTTTCCAGCCGTGTTTTGACCTACAGTTGATTGGGAACTCGTGGCCTGGCACGAGGGAAGCATGGGTGCAGCTAATAGGATTTCGGTCTTTGACCACTTTGTGGTGGGTCTGATCTACTCACCTCCCACCGCTTAAGGAGCTGCAACTGTGCCTTGATCCTTGGAGGTGGTGGCGGTCCTAATCCTATATGTATGCAGAAAACTCGGCCTCCAGCTGAGTCCCACGTCAATGGTGATTTGTTGCTGCATGTGTTCTTGTATGTACATGCATATGATTGTACTACGTGTAAAACATAGACGAGTTCCGGACTAGGGGCAGACGGATTCTGCAGGTAGAATTTCTAGCAGAATCACAGGCCTCTGGAGATGGGGGCAGTGAGGCGCTGTATTGGTGCAGAATTGCATGCTCTAACCTGGCACACCAAGGACTTAGGTGTTCAAGCACACGCACTAGGGTCCGGCGGATTCTGCCGTAGTAGCGTGCAGCGCAAGCCAAGCAGAGTAGGCAACAAAGAGTGGAGAGTGTACAAGGGAGGGCGTTTTAGCCAAGGGGAGGGCAACAGAGCATCTTGTCTGGGAGCCATCTGTGGTTCGGAACCAGTTGTGCACGCTGAGATGAGGAGGATGTAGAGCTAGTTTAAATTTGTGAGCAAAAGCGCAAATTAATTAATTTTTGACGGTGGGTTGACAGTGGGCAAGCATTTGCAAGGACATACAGGGAAGCAGAAGAGTAGAGAGGGGGTAGACTAAACAGGATACGAAGAAGTTTCCTATGGTGGATTTCGAGGCGCTCAGAGAGAACCAAGGACAAGCCACACCAGCTAACAGCAGCGTACATAAAAAGAGGCAGGATATACAGTTTGTTAAACAAAATTTTGCATTTGACAGGAAGGTGGAAATAATGGGGACGTGTAACCTGGTTTCTGATATCTCGAACGTGTACTTAACTATCTCGATCACCCCTGCGAACGTTATTGCCCCCCGCTTGTTTTTCATGATCCATTGCTTCTTGCCTCCCCGGTTAATTTCTATCTAGCTGTTTCTGGCTAGTTCTATCGCACTTATCAATCATCCTTGTTGGCGTCACGCCATCGTGGAATAAAAGAATAATAATAATAACACCTTGGGCAGAGCTTGAATGGCTGCAAAGAGCAGCAATATGGTAAGACCAAGAGAGACGAGCATCAAGCATTATTCCCAGGTGTTTATGGTTGGAAACAACCTTTATGGGTTCTGGGAAATCAGGATGGTGTAAAAGTGACATGGATGAGATTGGGGGAAGGAACGTTATTTCGGATTTTGTCAGGTTGGGTCTAAGTCGCCATGTTTGCATCCAGCGTAGGACACTGCATATCTGAGCCGACACTCGAGGTACAAGAGCCGCTGAGGACGAGGATGCTGACAGTAGGGTTGTATCATCACTCACATTCATCAGCAAATAACGAGACACCTGGGTCTATAGCGGGTAAATCATTTACGTATGCTAAGAATAAAAGAGGTCCAAGTATGGAGCCTTGGTGAACTCCAGAAGACACTGGTAGGGGATCAGAGTTGATGGAGAGGGCAGAAACAAACTGTGATCGCTTACTTAGATAGGAATCCAGCCAGGACAGAGCAGGGCCAGACACACCAAAGACAATAATAGGACAGAGCAGGGCCAACACACCAAAGACAATATTATTATGTAGCTTGGCAAGGAGGCCACGATGAAATTGGAGAGTGCCCACCATTCCCTCGACCCGTGGAAGGCCAGCTCTGATCGCCACTCCCCCGACGGGCAAAACCAGGGAGTAGTACAATAATTATTATTGTACTAGTAGAATAGTAGTAGTAGTAGTAGTAGTAGAATGTATTACTTAGATAGGGAAGGCCCTACATACAGTCTACTCCCTGGACAAAACAACCACCTGGTACCCCTACTGGCCCTCGCCTGGCGTGGCTCATGTATATTTGCCGTCCATCACGTTACACTGCTGAGCTGGAACGTAGTGTTGGCATGACGGCCTTTGGAACTCGCTCCTCTTGTTCAGTACGAGTACGAGTTAGTGTCAGCCCAAATTTACCGGCAATTCTTTTGGCATAATATCGAAACATTTTTGAAAAAGAATTGCCGGGCATATTTGGAGCATAATTTCGATTTTTTGGAGATTTTCACCGTGATTTCGCAGATACTCGAAGTTTCACGTCCATCGCCAGAGGTACATCATGCGTGTTTTGTACTAGGTCCATGCTCAAAACTAAATTCCTTTGCACTGCAGCTTGGTAATGAGCATTGTGAGGTCGATCTTCACACTTTAATTTAAAATGTGAACCCAGCAAAAACCGAGCAAGTTTCGATGTTTTTCTGAAATTTTCTCCAAAATTTGGTCCAAATTTGGCGTTTTTGAAGCTGTCATTGAGCAAAATCAGAGCAAAATATCGTCTCCGCCCGGAAATGCCAAGCATAATATCGAAAGAAGCGCAGCAAAATTATGCGGCATAAGTAAGATCGAAAAGTCTCGAGCAAATTTGGGCTGTAGTATAGTACGAGTACATACAGGCGGGTATTCCTAGATCCTGTCGGCGGTGGCACGCAGAGAGTCAGCGTCACGTCAGCGACGACAGACTGATGGGTCTCGTAGGTCTACGCTCGTAGATCTACCGGTCGTTTCTCATGACGGTGATTGATGGGTGCGATTTGGGGATTTCCCATCCGTCCACTGAGATAGCATCGCGCATTACACCGAAAAAAAATGTTTTTTAAAAAAATGAGAGGGGCTTTCAAAAATTTTAAATAATTTCAACCTCAAACCAAACATCTCAAATCAAAATCAAATCAAAGTCAGAGTAAACAATTATTACATACGCTACAAGTACAAGTACAAGGTACAATGCCCTTGTACTAAGTTGTAGTGTAAGCCAGGATGAAAGAGCAGTGTTTGCAGCAAATAAAGAGCTGAGAACAAGTACAGACTGTCAGTGTAGATGTGTGTTTGTGCAGGTGCAGCGTCAAGCTGAACAAACAATCTGCACTGCTGGTGAATTGATTGATTTTCAGAGGGGGCCGCACTGAGCGAGTTGCTTTGTTTCCCTCTCTCTCTTTCCACCATCTGCCGAGTGCACTGCAGTGTGCGCGGCGACAGAATGTGCTCACAGCTGCAATGTCGCGTGTGCGTAGCTAGCTGTCGTGTGCTGCGACTGCAATCGCACTCAGGCGCGTAGTAGTCCCATTGGATAATGCTCAGCACACGCCAATCGATTCGGGTTACCTGAAAACACACACAGGCACCAGCAGCAGCAGCAGAACCAGCACAATGATGAAATGCACTGGCTGGCGAAATGGAGAGATCCTTGCTCAAGTATCCCCGGAAAATCACCTCCTGGTGACCGAGTTGCGTTACGACCAGGAAAAATCGCGTTTGCTGGCGCGCAGAGTCCTGCTAGAGCGGCACTTACCCACCGCGTGTGTTCTTGTTTGCCTGGCAGTCGTGGACATACGCGGTCGACCGTGGCCGGTGATCGTTCTGGCGTTGCCCACTGCCGACGACGCAACGGGGCTGAGGTTTGAGCTGGCGGCGCTCGGGGAGTCTCAGTCGGCTTTGTTGCTGTGCACCACGCCCGTGCTGAATGTGCGGAGCGGAGCGGATGCGGCGGCAGCACCGCCAAGCGTGGCACTGCGCGACGGACCGACGCTGCTGGTGTGGGACGGCGAGCACGTGTGGCGGCTGCTCGTCACCGACGCTGCTGCGACACTGGGCTGGAGCAGACACGATATTGGCGGCAGCGGCACAGAAGCCTGCGCCGGCGCCCAGTGCGATTTCCTCGCCTGCGGTGCGTGCGGCGTAGCCTCGGCATTCCTCGTCCATCGGAACGCGTGCGTATTCACGCAGATCGGCAGGAGCAGCAGCGTTGGCGGCGGCGATGACGTGACCAATCGTGCGACACAGTGCCACGCAAACTGTGTGGGCGGCCTGTCGCGCTCATCCTACTCAATACCCACTGAGTACGTACCCGTTGTCACCGGCGTCAAGCTCATTCCGCCGTCGGCTGGCCAGATACAGCTGCCGCCAGGTCTTGCCGGTGGCTCGAGGCTGCGCGGCGCGAGTGCGGCGCGCGAGGTCCGAGACGACGAGCGCCGCTGCTACGTTCTGTTCTCGACGTGCCACGCGCAGATCGTGCTGGCCGATCGGAGCGGCGTGCGCTGGGTGCACGACCTCGACTCGGCGGCATGCGACCTCGTCTGGACGGTCAGCGACGGCCGCCTGCTGGTGGCGGTGGTTTGCGAGGACCGCACGTGCGTCTTGTTGTGTGCCGGGCAGCAGCAGCAACAGGAAGTTCTTGCTCGTCTGGCAAACTGTGCGTGCGCCGGCGTTGTGGACTTTGACCAGCGAGCGGGCTCTCGTTGCATTCTTGTCCACGGCAGAGGCAGCAGTGGCGATGCGAGCCGGCAGGAGTACTCCGGGATTCTAAGCGATGGCGTGGAGACAGTACGCTTCGGTGGTGCCGATGACACTGGCCCGGATTACGACGAAGAGGGCCCTGCCGGCTCGCCGTGCAAGGTCTCCGGCCGGGCAGGTGGTGACGGCTACGCATGCGCTTTGGCCTCGCTCGACTCGCGCTGGCAGGCGTCCGTGCATCACAGCGCCCGGCTGCAGCAGCGTCTGTGCGCCAAGCGACTGCAGTTGCGCCGCTCGTGCGATGTCGCGCGCAGCCTGGGCGGCGCGGTGCGATTGCAGCAGCCCCGCGGGCAACGCCCGGCCGCCAACAGCACCGGGGCCGACGTTTCCCACTGCATGCGCAGTCGCATCGCACCGGCACGGCAGGATCGGCCGCACGGCCGCTCGCAAGCGTCACAGCCCAACTCGCGCCCGCTCAGGTGTAACCCGTTTCGGAGTTACGTTGGTAATCTGGGCGGGACGCGGCAGCCTGCTGTGGCCGCCGAGGTGTTGTGTTCGTCCCGTGAGCCTGGCGGCGTTGGCAAACTGCTGGAGCTGAGGTGTGTGTCCTCTGTACAGAATACTGCGTGTCCGTCGTGCCAGGACCGGAGGCTCGTCTTCTCCGCTCGTAACGTGGTGGACGGCGCTCTCGTCCGTGGCATCACGTTCATGAGCGCCGCGTCGCTGCGCGAACCCGCTCTCGTGTCGCCATACTTGCAGTCGATCATGTCCGAGCAAACGGACTGTCCAACGGGCGAAGCGAGCAATACTGATGCGCTGCCCAATGTGTCCGCCGCGAGGTCGACAAAGGCCGACGCACCCAGGACTCACAAGAATGTCGGTGCTTGGCTGCTACCGGGCGAACAGCTTTATATGAGCGTGGTGGTGCCGATGCATGGCCAAGGAGGATGCAGTGTGTCGCAGCCTGGAACAGTTGGACTGGACTTTCTGGACCGGCTTGCAGTGCAGTGTGAGTACCGGAGCGAGAACGACCGCACGCTGAGAACAGCATGCTTCTCCGTTCCGTATTTGCTGCGCCCTGCCGATGAGACAATCTAACTCCCCTCTCACTATCAGGTGAACGTTCCCGGGACCACAAGCACAGGTAAATGTTCCTGGGACCACAACTACAGGCAAGCAAGGTTATGAGGGCTTTGCTTCGCAGTGTCGGCGAGAAAGCCTAACTCCCCTCTCAGGTGAACACTCCTGAGACCACAACTGCAAACACGCCAGGTTAAAAAAAGGGGCTTTGCGTGGCTGTGTGGACAGTCGGACTCCCCTCTCAGGTGAACACTCCTGAGACCACAACTGCAAACACGCCAGGTTAAAAAAAGGGGCTTTGCGTGGCTGTGTGGACAGTCGGACTCCCCTCTCAGGTGAACACTACTGTGACCACAACCACAGGCAGCCAAGGCTAATAGATACTAGCAAAAGTACATAACCCCAAGAGTGTGCAACTCCAGCTATGGGGTCTGCGACGGCAGAACTTCACATCACGTGATGAACCCGTGCACTCTGTGCATGATAGATACTGGGTTGTACGCAGCCCAGCTTTGGGTACAACTCTCCTGTGGTCACTTTGCACTGTTTGCCAGCATAACCTTTTGAACCATGTCACGTGATGTGAAGTTCTGCCGTCGCAGCACAGCATAGAGGTTGTGCAGGCAGTTGCACACTCTTGGGGTTATGTACTCTTGATACTAGTAGGGGCTTTGCTTGGCTGTGCCAGCGAAAAAGCCTAACTCCCCTCTCAGGTGAACGTTCCTGGGACCACAGGCAAGCATGGTTATACAAAGTAGTTGCTTTGCTTCGCAGTGCCGAAAAAGCCTAACTCCCCTCTCAGGTGAACGTTCCTGGCACCTCGGACATACAAGGCTACAACTTTTAGGGGCTACTGTACTTGTTTGGACCAAATACAAGTATAAACATATCAGGGATTTCAGCTGGCTGGAAGATTTTATTTTTTCGCACGATTATATCCAAGTGACCCATCTCTTTCTCTATTAATTTATTCCTGCTGCACTGCTTGCGAGGTAGCGACGGCAGGACATGTTCTCATTGTGCCCTTCTTTTTTTCTATTTTATTTATTTGAATACTGTGTGTCCGTGAGCCTGGCAGGCCCGGTAGCAGCCGTTGCTGCTTTTAGATTTGCTCTTCTTGCGATGACTGGTTCTGTCGATCCATGTAGCACTCTGTCCAACCTTGCCACCATTCCAAACCAGGACACCCACGTTATCATGTTTACAAAGGCAATCATCTCACACATAAATGATTGTAGGCAAATGCCTTGGTCCAAAGCAGGATTGCCCAGCTCAAAGCAGGGCGGTTGGACAGCCTGATGTAGTTGCGCCACTGCAGCATCATAGCACGTCAGCAGATGAGGCTGGCTTGATCGTAATTCTTGCTTTGGCGGCACAAAACTTTATTTGGGGCAGTGCAATCTCGGTGGTACTCACAAATAATAAATCAAACAGCCCAGACTCGAGTAAACAAATCCAATCATACAAGTACGAGATTTTCACGAGACGAGACTGCACCCATTGGCTTGTTTCGTATGAAGCAAACAAGTTTACTGAACCTCTCCACAATGGAGATTTTCCCTGATATGCGAATTTATTTTGCAAACTCGGTCAATGGGTCCTTGAACCTTTCCCTCCAGATTGGGAACTGCCAACGATAGTATGCCACTGACCAGTGCCTTACTTGTAATGTACCAATGTACAATGAATATGAGTATTTCGACAACACATCTAACATCGTAATTCTTTTTTTTGAATTTGAAGTCGGATGCGGTTTTTCGAGCTCTGACCCAAAATCTGTTATAGACATGCTGCCTAGCGGGACCCACTCTCCAGGGGCCGCTGGGAGCAGTGGTGAAGTCAGTGAAGCTATGGAAGCACCCATGGATCCGTGGAGAAGACTGAGCGCCAGAGAACTGATGGCCCGGACGGTGGTATTTCCCGCAGTCAAAGATATCAAGCTGGCCACCTACGTGCAGTGCCTGGAAAAGCATGGAATCGAGGCTGAGGCGATCCTGTCTGTACAGGTGAGCTCCTCCGGGCAGTGCAGAATAACCTTTACGGAATCCTCATTAGCCATTTTGGTGTCCAAGAACGGCTTCGTGCTCAATGAACGGCATATTTCCCCGGAATGTTTGGCGGGTACCCCCAACGTCCAGCTCCATATTCATGACATTCCTGTGTGGGTGAGTGATGGAGCCGTAGAAGCTGCACTTTCCCAGTACGGTACGGTGCAGGGTGCCATACGACATGGCAGACTCAAAATCCGGGATGGCGTTTTCATTGCGACAGGAGTGAGGTTTGCCACCTTCAAACTTGGCACAAACAAGACCGTACCATCGTACGTGAAATCACGGGACGGGAAGAGCAATTTCCGCGTGTACCATGCTGATCAAACATCCACATGCAGGCTATGCAACAAGCCAGGGCACATCGCCAAGGACTGCCCGGAAAAGACTCAAATAAGCAAATCAACCACCAAGACTTCGTCCAACAACAGAGCTGTAGACTCATCCTCCGAACATAAAACCAAAAACAACACCAGCCTTCTCTCCACCGAGTCTGAGCGAGCGGAGGTACTTCTCTCCGACATAGTTGCCAACCGACAAGGTAACCAACAAGGCAAGGAATCTGATAGCGAATCAGACGATGACCATCAGTCAAGCTCCTCCGAGCCAGAAGACTTTGTTGCTACGCCAAACAACTCAGATCATGAACCTCTGGGGCAAGCAGTAGCATCAAACCAGACCACAAATGTCCACCATCAACACCGACCACCGGCTCAAGACTGCAATTTAGATTCATGCGAAGGCGAAGTCAACGTGGGCAACTCCAATCGTTTGCGCCCGAGTGTCACCCCCGACAGACCTGAGGATAATGGCATGAGATCACGGAATCGCAAGAAGAAAAAGCAGCCCCCAGGAAGTGCATCACGGTGCTAGCGGTCTCTCCATCGAATCGAAGAAAAAGAACAAGCCAACAGGAATCGACTCGCAATGCCAGTAGTAAGTCACTATACTACTACTTTGCTAGTCCTTTCATTTCTTTCAATACTCATGCTTAATCCTCACGCACAATCTTTTCTCCCCCACAATGCTACGCAATCAGATCATATTTCATACGATCGCTCTTTCTGCGGGACAAGCAAGTTCAATTTCCTGAGCTTCAACGCTCGCAGCTTGTTCAACAAAATGGACGAGATTGCGCAGGTAGCCATAGAAAAGAGACCCAGTCTTATCGCCATATGTGAAACTTGGGCAAACACCCTAGAGCCATACTCTCTATACGAACTCCCCGACTACTCCCTTTATAGGCATGATCGGCAGCACTGTAGAGGCGGAGGAGTCGCCGTGTATGTTCACTCATCCATCCCACACAAACACAAAACAAACATCACGATGAGCAACTTCGAATCACTCTGGCTCGAACTTGACCTACCGAATGTATCACTTACAGTCGGATGCTCCTACCGTCCTCCAAACACAGATCCGTACACATTCTGCCAACAACTGGAGCCCTGTCTAGGTCTCTGCAACATGAACTCTCCGTTTCTATTGGTAGGAGATATGAACGCAAAGCACACCTCATGGCTTCCCACTGATATCACTGATAGAGCTGGCGACCTGCTGAGCTACCTACTAGACACAGCAGGATTAAACCAGCACGTGTCTTTTCCGACCTGTATTTCCAGAGGCAACTTGAAGTACTGCCTCAACGTTGTCATCTCCAACGTACCAGAAGAAGACCTATCTGTCACATCGTATCCCCCTGTCGGAGCGTCAGATCATGTACTCGTCGGAGGACATGTGTCCCTTGCATGCCCGCCACAAGCACCAACACCCCAGCAAAACGTCGAAGCTTGGCGCTGGAACTGGGACCCTGATCGCGTCGTCGCACTGAAAGAAGCCCTGAGCTCAATGCAGCTTTTGCCACCAGCTGAGGAAATCCCGCAGTTATCAGTGACAGACCTCTGGTCGCATTGGCATGACTCGCTTATCAACACAGCACACTTGTACTGTACTAACTTCGCACCACGACGTACACACCAGACATGCCCAGGTCGGCGACCATGGATGACTCAACAGCTTCTTTGCAGCATTAAACTCAAGCATCAGCTCTACCATCAGTATCTCAGAACTCGCAGCGCCGAGAACTGGCTCACATTCGTTACTCAACGCAATAGGACCACAACACTACTGAGAGAAGCTAAATCCGCCTTCGTATCCACTACCGCGCAAGGCGACGTAACTGGTGTCCCGCAGCGAAACCTGTACAAGTTAATGAAATCACTGCGGTCGTCCCCGAAAAAGGAGCTTCCACCTATTTCAGCGAACGAAGCAGTGGCTAGATCAGATGGAGAAAAGGCGGAAGCGTTTAACAATTTTTTCATTTCGGAAAGCCAGAAGTCCGTCTCCGGACCAACTGAAGCCGTGCCAGAGATTGGCGTGTCGCGCATCATCGGAAGCGAACTGAAGGAAATCATCACCACCCAGGAGGAGATCAGAAAACTCCTTTCCGCTCTTGATTTCCGGAAGTCGGCTGGGTACGATGGCATCCCGACGAAATTGCTCAAGATCACTGCAGACGAAATATCCTGCTCCCTCGCAACACTTTTCAACGAGTCCTTCTTGCGAGGCGAGCAGCCACAGGACTGGCGCGACACCACTATCAGTCCTCTACACCAGAAAACCTCTCGTGCAGAGGTCACCAATTATAGGCCAATCTCGCTCCTAAGCGTTGTCAGCAAGGTTCAGGAGAGGATTGTTCACCAACGCCTCTACACCCATATTGAGCCCCACCTACCGGCCGACCAATCTGGATTTCGATCTAAGAATAGTCCTGAACTACAGCTCTCCCGCCTAGTGCATGAGATTTCCGCCAGCCGAGATTCCGGTCAGGCAGTGTCAGCATGCTTCTTTGACTTATCAAAGGCTTTTGACCGAGTCTGGCATGCTGGCCTCCTGGCCAAACTCGAGCACCTTGGTGTCCGCGGCATTGCCCTTACCTGGCTCACAAGCTACCTGACTCGCCGCCGACAACGCGTCAAGGTTGGCTCCGCTTTGTCATCATGGAAATCCATTCCAGCTGGAGTACCCCAGGGCTCTGTCCTGGGGCCTCTTCTTTTCCTGGTGTACACGATCGACCTCCCCCCAGCATGTACAAACTCTCACACTAAATGCAGCCAGTTCGCCGATGACACGGCACTCATCGCGACGCATTACACGAGGGATTTGTCAGCTGCATTCCTCCAACGTGCCGTGGACGCAGCAGGACGATGGTTGAAGGATTGGCATCTCCTCGTCAACACCACGAAAACCGTCGTCCTTTCCTTCCAACCCCAACACACCATCCACATCACGCTCCACTCGACTCGACTGCAGCAGGTCCACCAACATAGGCACCTTGGTGTTACACTCCAAGACAATTTGCGATGGACCCAACACATCATAGAAACCACCAACAAAGCCAAAAAAACTACTACACCAACTCCACAAGACACGTGGCACAATGAACCCTTCCAGCCTATTGTTAGTATACACAACCTACATCCGACCCGTTCTCGTATATGGCAGCCTTGCCCTCTCCAACACCACACAGCAACAGCGGGACACACTGGAGAGAATTCAACGCCGTGCTATACGCATCTGCCTTCGGATTCCCCTCTTTGCACCAGTTCACCACAGCTCCCTCCTCCATCACGCAAAGCTCCCCACCCTTAGCTCACGACTCCTTGTTAAACAAGCCCTACTAGCATGGGACATCCACCACCAAACCTCCCCACCACACCTGCAACAACCACATCTTGCACCACAACGTCAACACCAACCATACACCCTTCGACAGACAAGGACCTACTCCATCGGACACGCACACACGAACAGGCACCGAGATTCCCCCATCAACAGTGCCCTCACCCTCTACAACTCACTCCCTATCGACATCACAACCCAACCTCGTAGAAATTCTTTCCGAAACAATGCATCCAGTCTTCTTTTGAGCAGTACCTGCTCCTGCTCCGCGCATCCCCCTGGTTTCTGATATCTCGAACGTGTACTTAACTATCTCGATCACCCCTGCTAACGTTATTGCCCCCGCTTGTTTTTCATGATCCATTGCTTCTTGCCTCCCGGTTAATTTCCATCTAGCTGTTTCTGGCTAGTACCAGTTCTATCGCACTTATTAATCATCCTTATTGGCGTCACGCCATCGTGGAATAAAAGAATAATAATAATAAGCCTTACCGTCGAGAAGGTGAACTCGCGTTCTTCGCACACTGTAGACAAGGGCAAAGAGATAAAAATGGATCTAAATCCGAATAAAATCAGCACACGTTTCCGTAAATGAAAGGGTGAGCATAAGCAAATGAATCGAAGGAAACCGGTCAACTCAGAGATCACCTGTCATCGAGTATTCCGTAAAAGGAGGCCTCGGCAGCGGAAAAGCCAAATTTAGAAAAGAGATCCTGTCAGCTTTTCCATTATTTATTGCATTCCGCCCAAAATCAGCACACTTTTCGTAAATGAAAGAGTCAACACAAGCAAATGAATCAAAGGGAACTGGTCAACTCACCTGTCATTGAGTAATATTCCGCGAAAGGAGGTCTCAGCAGCGCCGAAACGAAATAAGCCAGGCCAGGAGACGAAATATCCGAAACAGCTCATACAAGAAGCAGTTCCAAAGGAGAAAGTTCCTTGCGCATGCACATCCAAACACGGACTGCACTGCAACACAATGTGTGCCGTGCAGGTGCACAGCACGCAGCTACCACGCGTTGGTAGATCTAATACCGAGCACCTTACGTAGAGACTTACGTAGCCTAAGCGAAATACCGAGCACCTTACGTAGAAACTTACGTAGCATAGCGGTGTCGTTTTTCTTGCCATGTGAACACAACAATAGAAAAGTTGACAGGATCGCTTTTCTAAATAAGGGAGGCAAAAGGTCAGCAGGGCAAAGGTCAGCGGGGAGTGCATGCATGGGTGTGTGTACAGGGATGTGGAGATGTGTATGTATACATGTATGTGTACGGGAGTGTGTGCATACGGGAATGTGTATGGGGCTAAAGGGCTAATAATATCTTTATTAGGATGACTGGGGCTCATACAACAGTAGGAAGGTCTTGATGGAAAATGCGCACCCTCGTGCGTAGCCCTCGGGCATACGCACTCGGGCAGCTCCATGCCCTTGTGTGTACGCTCTCGGGCAAGCCCTCTACACACGTCCACGCGGGCATGAATTTTCCACCTAGCCCTTCCTTCCATGCTTGATTCTATACGTACTTGGTCCGTTTCATCGCAATTGTCGCTTATCTCCCACGCACCTTTTGACAGGTAAAACCCAGTCCGATCTCGATATCTAACTCACATTCGTTTGGGATGGCAAGATCAAAGGAGACCAGAAAGAAAAAAACATCGCGATTAGCGCCAGTGGCATCGCGATTGGTACAATAGACCAATCCCGAAAAGATTTTCAAACATATCACGTGCTTGTTGCCATCCGACGGCCAATCAGCATCGACTTGTACCAGGGCAGAAATTGTGTGTATTGCCTGGACTACGGCATGGCAATGCCCTGCTAGCATGCTACGGAGTACGGTGACATCCAATGCCCTGCATGCATGCTAATTGCTATGCAAATGCCAGGCTATGGTGCCATCTATCAGCGTAGCTCGGCAAGGGTCTGTGGCACTGGCAGTTTTTCGTTGTCAGCTCAGTTCGCATGTACATTCGACTGTGAACTGACGTTACTTGCTCTGGTAAGCGAAATAAAAGAGCATGCACCTATCTATCTGCTCTGAACTTAGCAAGCCAAAATAAGTAAAGTGGCAATCACCGGGGTCAGTTTTCCATGTTCGGATTCCAGCTGTTCCAGCTCCGTGCGCTCTCGGGCAAGCCCTCGAGCGCACGGCTGAAGTTTCGTTCTGAAGTTTCAGCTCACGAAGTATCAGCTCCGTATGCTCTCGGGCAAACTCACAGTCACAAGCTGTCAAACTCACAGTCACAAGCTGAAGTTTCGTTCTGAGCTCCGTACGCTCAAGGGCTTGGGAGCTGCAACTCACAAGCTGAAGTTCCAGCTCCGTTTCAGCTGAACAAGGTGAAGTTTCGTTCTGAAGTAACCGTTCGTTTCATCTCTCGAGCAAGGTGAAGTTTCGTTCTGAAGTAACCGTTAGTTTCATCTCGAGCAAGGTGAAGTTTCAGCTCCGTACGCTCTCGGGCAAGCCCTCGAGCGTACGGAGCTGAAACTAACAAGCTGAATCCTCCACGTCCCCGACCGCCACCCCTAGAGGAGTCTCGCTTCTATACTTTCATGCCCCCGTGCTCATTTTCAGCTCCGGACGTTATCAGGACGTGCTGATCGGTGATTGGTGTTTGCTTGTTGATGTATGCGGTATGTTTGAAACACAATCAAGCATGGTAGGAAGGTCTTGATGGAAAATGCGTACCCTCGTGCGTAGCCCTCGGGCAAGCCCTCGGGCATACGCACTCGGGCACTCCATGCCCTTGTGTGTACGCTCTCGGGCAAGCCCTCGAGCGTACACACGCGGGCATGAATTTTCCACCAAGCCCTTCCTTCCATGCTTGATTTATACGTCTGGGTTCGTGAAAGGGGGCACGCGTGCAAGCCAGCACGTGTGAAGTGCATCGTTTTGTATTCAGTTTGTGTGTGTCAGCTCATGGCGGAGGAGAGAGAGACTTTTACTCGCCGAGCTGAAGCTAAAGGATTTGATGGAGTCCTGCCAGCAGCTAGTCAAAGGACCTTCGGTACCTTAGGCAGACCCTGACGGAGTTTGGAGGCCAGCAAGCTCTCGGTGAGGAGAGAAACATTCGCGTGGCGATGGACTCTCCGTAAAAAATGCAAGCTACATAGCGCCGACATACTGCAACAGGCTACGATTTCAGCTAACTAACTCGATCTGCCGCTTCACAAAGTTCAACTATTTACAAGTCCTGACTGTTGTAGTCTGAAGCTGGACTCTCATCGCCCACCTACAGGTAGCTTTTGGAGCTGATGGATTTCCCGACTTGGACTCCTCCCGCAAACTCTCGCAATATTACCACTGTGTATGCTGTGTTTCCGCAAGCTCGTGTCGACATGTCACCTATTGTACATGTACCGGGTCGCGGAGGAGCTTGACGACCTCCGCTGACTCCAGGTTTCCGAAATACTGCCGTCGTCTTCGTTGATGTCGCTGGTGACATTCTCCCCTTGCAGGACGTGGGCATAGTTGTCGTCTCGGGGGTAAAGACTATGTTGTCTTTCGAAATAGTTCTTCATCACGCTCGCGCGAATGATGTTTCTCATCATGAACTCGTTCCGACGGTGTGACACGGCGATGGTCTTTGGCGGGGCACTGGCTTGGCGAAAACGATATCTTCTAGTGCAATATAACACTGATCGGCTGCAGGTGAGTACAGTCACTTCGTGGTTGGTCCTATAGGAGGGCAGCTGCCAGGAAAGAGGCAGAACTCATCGAAGACGAAGCACTCGCAACAAACAATAGCACTCGAGATATCTCGTAAGATTTAGGGCCTATCGCTTTGAGCCACAGCGCTCACAGCCTTGCCTACTTCATCAAAGTGAGCTCTACATGTTCGTTGACCTCTTCACACTACACAGAAGAGCGAAACAAGGATTATGTCTTAGCATTTCAACTCCAACAGCAGACCATTACCAGTGCGAGAGAGAAAACTACAAAGGGCTTTGCTTTCTGTCGCATCGTCTCTCTTGCATGCAACTAACGAGAAAACCGTGTACTTACCCTCGCATTCACACGCGAACTATCAAACACGTCCTGTGCCGCATGCTGATCAGGTAGTGCCATGTATGTGTTGTACAGTGTACTCTCAGTTGACATGCCCCCTTTCGAACCCAGACAATCTTTTCGGGATTGGTCTATTTTGATGGGAAAGTGGGAAACTTTTCGCTGCAGTGAATGCACTGCAGTGAATGCACACATTCACTGCAGCGAAAAGCCAAGCGCAGCTCAAAGACCGGAACTGTAGCAGGAGAAATCGACATCCTGACCTGGAGAGCGTGACAGTCACCTGGTCACGACCAGGCCAGCCAGCTCAGCTGCCACGTTTGAACTGCAATGACCATGATGATCTGGCGCTGGCATTCTTTACAAGCCTGCAAACTGATGGCGAGGTGGTGGCAAAGAAGACCTTGTCCGACCTGGCAGCGGCAGGACAAGAGTCGTGGTATTCAAAATTATTGTTGAACACACAGTACTGTAGTGACAGACGGGTCACGCTGCCCACGTTCCTCCAAGTGCCAAAGTGACAGCCACGACTGTTCCTTTCCCATCGCTGCCATATGCCAAGCGGAGAAAGCAAGAGATACTCTACGCCACCAGCTATACACACCAGCGAATGTCAGCTCAAGTGGCATCAGGTCGAGTGATACAGAGCCAGATTCGGATAAACTAAAGTGTGAGTGGAAGAACGCGCTCCGTCGCTGTTTTCTTTTGTACATTTGTTGTAACCTTGCTTCCTTTCTTCGACTTGCTACATCAGATTCCTTCGCTGAATTTATTTCTTGTGGCGGACAGGAATCCTGTATCATGCTTCTTCACTATGCGTATTGGAAATTTTAGAGAGCGGTGAAAAAACTCATGTTCTTAGTTGCGATAGATAAGCGACAATTGCGATGAAACGGACCAAGTGCGACTATCGCTTTTCTGCGGACTGGCGAAGCTAGACTTTACTTGGAACTATTACTTCGGTGGATGGAAGCTGACACTAATTGTAGCTGGCGAGTGCAAAGCGAGAACGTGCTGAGCAGCAAATCAAAATGACTGTGGGAGCCAGCCTTTCCAGGCAACGTATTGGAACCGGTGGGTTCATTGCGAAGCTGATCGCAACGGGCGCATTTCTCCTGTTCGTAGTGGTACACTCATTACGCGCGACATTGCCGAACAACAAGAACTTCCTAAGACCAATGCCACGGCGAGCCGACGGGACGATCAGTACAGCGCGGGCCAACACCGAGCCTTCTCAGCTGGTCTTGTTGCAGAGTATTCTAGACGAGGCATTCTCCGCAGCCTCGGCTCGTGCAGTTGCTCATATTGACATTGGTACGGACGAGCGGGAGCGTGACCGATGGAGATACAAGGAGAAAACCCCACTGACGAATCTCTCACGTCTCCACTGCAAAGCGGATCTGCATAACTTCACCGGTATACCCTGGCTGGATGGCATCACTGCCAAACCCTACCGACAAAATCAGCAGCAGCAGCAGAAGCAAAAGTTGAAAGGTTTAGGGTGCAAGCCTGACCGTACCAACTTAGGACCATGTCAGGGAGGCACAGGAGGAGAATCACAACAGACATGCAGAAGACTTTTGCTTATAGTGTTGTTCAACTGGCCACTGCATCATCGAAACTCTGTGTTTATCCGTACATTGTATGAGAGTGCCTTCAGCAATATTGTGTTCTACTCGGAGACTGGTCATTCCAGGTTTGGCGTCAGGCCAGCACCTCGCATTCGCCGCGGTACCAGACAGCACGTTGTGATTGCACAAGCCATACTGGAGCATCCCTGCTATGATGGGTACATGTGGATTGGAGATGATGTCCTTCTCAACTTTCCCTATGTCCTCACGCAGCTGAATACGTCCAAGGTCTGGACGCTGCCAGTATCGGCGCCATGGAAGCCGGTCTTCCCACACCCTGGGCGCAAGCAGCCTACGCCGAGGTGGGTGCACTGGGACCGATGGGACGGACTCAAGGCAGTTCGGAAGATGTACCACTGCATACGACCTAAGTACATACAGCGAATGCCCACTGCATTGAAATGCGGTTATCATTGCATTAAAAAGGTGCCTTCGGACGTTGGCTACATTCCCACGCGGTTTGCCAGGGAGTTTATTGAGCTTTCTTTTGTCTTTCGTAATGTGTACCACGAGATTGCTCTTCCCAACATTCTCCGTTTGATCGTTCCCTATATGAAGCATGACTTTAGTACGCATCCAGGCCCAGCTGTTTACACATGGGCAGGCGGCCAGCAGCAGAGATTCAATGATGTAAAGAAGCGGTTTAATGTCAACAGCACCTACGCTCACCCAGTCAAGTATTCGCTTCCCGGGGCGAAAGAGTATGCACTGCAACAACTGAACAAGTCGCTGCACACTCATACTACCTATTTAGCTACGACTCCACTCAAACCACTCTTGGCGCTTTAGTACTCAATTCTATAACAACTGCCAATGTACTACAGGGATGAATTTATCCTGTATCGCATCGCAGTTTGCGATGCAAAATCGATCTGCTGCTACACAAAAGTCACCGTGACTCGCAGAAAATTGCGATACATACAGACTATCCATGCCTAGCCTGTGCTATCAAGTCATACAGTGCAATGTATGTGGTGCAGGCACTCTCAATCTGCGTGCACATGTATGCTTCAGTCGTTTTAGGCTTTCAGGCATCACTCTCAAGAAGGACAATGTGGTAAATACCCTACCTCCAAAGAAAAAATGCTTATCAAAATCAAAGACTGCTACACAATTGTGATTTCGTATAGCAGAAACTGCTATGCAAAAATATGACAGTAAATTCATCCCTGTACTAGTACTTGGTACTTTATATAGTATCAGTTTGGGCCCGGATATGGGATATCCTGTTTCTAACTGGTTGTAAATACATCTACATGACATATTATTACACTCTGATCTGAGCTTGAGTGGCCCAATAGTATTGTGGAAAATAGGACCAATGCTTTTGTGCGTGCAGCAGGCATAGTAGGATGATCCAAGGATATTTTCCAGCCGTGTGTTGACCTACAGTTGATTGGGAACGTGTGGCCTGGCACGAGGGAAGCATGGATGCAGTGAATGGGATTTTCGGTCTTTGACCACTCAGTGGGTCTGATCTACTCACCTCCCACCGCTTTTAGGAGCTGCAAGTGCGCCTTGATCCTTGGAGGTGGTGGCGTTCCTAATCCTATACGGATGCGGAAAACTCGGCTCCAGCTGAGTCCCACGTGAACGGTGATTTTTGCTGCATGCATTCTTGTATGTACATGATTGTACGTGTAAAACATAGACAAGTTCCGGACTAGGGGCCGACGGATTCTGCCGGTAGAATTTCTAGCAGAATCACAGGCCTCTGGAGATGGGGCAGTGAGGCGCTGTATTGGTGCAGAATTGCATGCTCTAACCTGGCACACCAAGGCACACGCGCCACATGCAATAATATTATACTGGACAGTTGTGTAAGGTCCTCACTCTGGTTGCGTATAGTGCTCTATGTACAGTGGACAGAGCCAGTACCGGTAAGACAATGATCGCACAGCCATGCCGCAACTAAGTTCTTTTCCGCCGTTACTCGGTGGAAACACCGGCCAATGTGAAGAGAGTGGGTGATTGCCAACCACGGCGATAAATAAAAGCAAGGGGAGGGAAAAAGAAAGAGTAGCAAAATGAACAGCAACAACAACTCCGTAAAGAAAGATAATGTCTAATAAAAACAGTGAAAAAAACAGACCAAGACTATTATAGGGGTGCGTTTGGTTGGTACGATCTAGATCTAGATCGAACAGCTGGTGCACACGGAGCAGCCTCATGCCAACCAAACGGTACTCCAGAAACAGAGCATATTTTTGTGAAAAATATGCCAAACTTGGTGCATTCTTCAAAATGTGTATGGGTCACCATGGTCACTGTGTATGGTACGACGAGTCCAACCCAAAAGCGTATGCACGTGATCATTTGGGACCAAAATGACCAAAATCGATGTTCCCGCCAGGTTTCACTGTGAAAAAGTGAAACTGCTCGGTCTGCTCCGGCCTCAAGGCCGGAGCAAGCAGAACATGTTCTGGCCGACCCAGAACAGGTGCAGTCCCAACCAAACGCGCTGTTCTGGTGAATCCTGTTCTTGTTCGTACCAACCAAACGCGCCCTAGCATTCTTGAGAAAAAGAGGGCAGAGGTGATGAAGGTACAGTGTAGTCCCTTTTTTCCAGGTGGCATAATGCTGGCATTATGCCACCATTTCGCATGCAAAATTGGCATTACAAGCATGATTGCCGGTCGACAATGGTGTCATGCATGAAGCTGGCTAGGTCCAGTTCCGAAAATCGTGCATCTGAACCCGTCCGGCTTCGTCTGGAGACTTGACGTTGCAAATCAACCTCCTCAGTGGATTGTTTCAGACAACATGCTCACTGCTGTTTAAGTTTTTTCTTTTACGCTTTGGCCTAGATCCAAGACGGCCTTCTTAAATCGACTTTTCCAACTTTCAAACTGGCATTATGGAGTAGTGTAAGTATTATAAGTGGCATTATATCCTCATACAGTCTTATGAGCATTGCCTTTAGCATTATCGCAGCAAATAACTAGCACTACCCACCCATGCCTACCAATGGAATGCCCTAAAAATGATGGCCTCTACATCATATCAATACCGTATTTATATTATACGCATGGATGTGCAAGCCTTTTCTCGCAGAAAATGACACTTGTCTTGCATAATCATGTTCTTCTGCAGGGGAAACATATGGGTAGTGGTGATGATACTTTTTTTTATTCGCAGGTCATTCTGTGGATGTTCCTGTTGCAGAATTTCATGACTCAATTGTCTTGTCTTTTTTAAGATAATTCAGATTTCCGCACCCTCAATCAGATTTACTTGAGAAATGTAACCAGGTGCGTGTCGCAGATGTTTTTTGTGGATTCTGTGTTTATAATATTGTAAGTCATGGGTTGTCGTGATAAGGTCATCCAGCATCATATTGTACTGAAATCGTAATCCTGTTGATGTCGATGCAACTTTTGGAAGTAGTTTAATGACTTCAAAGTGTTAGTCCACGATTGTCTAAAACAACACAGCAAAGTAGGAACAATAAACATGTATTAAAATGTAAACAAATACATTGTTGAGTCCGACACCTCGTTCCAACAACTACACTGATCCAGAGGATATAAGGGGCAAAGATTATGGTTGGAGGTGCTGAGAGATAAACAAGGCACTAGGCTCCGGCGGATTATGCTCGCGAAATCATGGAATTATGCTTTCATGGATTCTTGCATTATGCTAGCAAAATCCTCATATTATGCTTTGGCATGCGGGGATACATATTCTTTTTGTTGTACTTATCGGGAGCCTCAAAGTTAGGAAAATTGTGCCTTTTTCGTACTTGCCAGTGGCCATAAGTACAACAAAGTGTTACATAAAGTAAATAAGTAAATTATCGTATCCGTTCCAGAAGGGAACTCACGACGGCCGCTAACACCCGATAAACCCTAGCGGCAGATGCAGCGCCTAACGGTGGGGGTGAGTGGGTAAGTCTCACAAACACTGGCACAAGTGCCGAAAGCGACCCCATTAGCTGCATCCATGTACCCCTTGTGCCTGGCCACAAGTTCCCAGTTGACTGTGGGTAGCAGCACGGCTGGAAAAACCGCTCCCAGGCAGGACTTGAACCAGGTACCTCTCGTATCTCAATCATGGTCTTTGACCAATCCACTGTGCCTGCCTGGTTACATGAGTACCCCAATACCAAGATGTCCATGCATGCTAGAGATCAACATGGAAAAGAGAAAACATTACTTCTTCTATTCCGTGATTAGTTGACTTCTTTTGTAAAAAGATTTTTTCATGGCCAAATTAGTTTGAGTTACCTTAGAAAATTATCATGTTGAACTGTCTTCGTAATCGTCATACTCGTCCAACCGATGTCACCTCTCCTTCTATCATGACCGAACTTCTACTATACATGTACACGTACCTAAAAAAAATTTACAAAACAAAACAACAAGGACAATCAAGGCTTGTTTGCTGCTACTTTAAGTTTCATGCTCTCGCAATCATCAGGCAACATGAAGATTGGGTGCTCGAGCATGAAACTTGAAGTAGCAGCAAACACGCCTTGATTATCCTTGTTGTTTTGCATTACGCTCTGCCTCCGCGGTGTTGAGCACTGTCAGCACACTGAGTACATCCTCCGGTATTTTTTTAATATAAATATTAGAGCAATATCCATAGCCTGCACGGTCATGGCTGCTAAAACCATGACTTCGTAACAAAGTTACACGCACAATTTTTTTTTTTTTTTAACTAAAAAACACAGCCCTACTAATAATCAGGGGAAGAGGACAACTGAAAAAAAATGACGCTGGACAACAAGACAAAGGGGAGTAGGGGCGATGTGCCGATGTGGTTGGCGAGGCTCATCCGACCGGAGGTCTCGGAATCATAGCCTACGACCAGGCATCGTTAGGAATGCAGCTAGGGAGGGAGGGAGATCAAGTGAGAAAGAGAGAGAGAGAGATAGAGAGAGAGAGAGAGAGAGAGAAGAGAGAGAGAGAGAGAGAGAGAGAGAAGAGAGAGAGAGAGAGAGAGAGAGAGAGAGAGAGGGGGGGGGAGGAGGGAGGAGAGAGAGAGAGAGAGAGAGAGAGAGAGAGAGAGAGAGAGAGAGAGAGAGAGAGAGAGAGAGAGAGAGGGAGAGGAGAGGGAGGAGAGAGAGGGAGAGAGAGAGAGAGAGAGAGAGAGAGAGAGAGAGAGAGAGAGAGAGAGAGAGAGAGAGAGAGAGAGAGAGAGAGAGAGAGGAGAGAGAGAGAGAGAGAGAGGGGGAGAGAGGGAGAAGAGAGAGAGAGAGAGAGAGAGAGAGAGAGAGAGAGAGAGAGAGAGAGAGAGAGAGAGAGAGAGAGGAGAGAGAGAGAGAGAGAGAGAGAGAGAGAGGAGAGAGAGAGAGAGAGAGAGAGAGAGAGAGAGAGAGAGAGAGAGAGAGAGAGAGAGAGAGAGAGAGAGAGAGAGAGAGAGAGAGAGAGAGAGAGAGAGAGAGAGAGAGAGAGAGAGAGAGAGAGGGAGGGAGAGAGAGAGAGAAATAAATAAATAAAATAAAACAAGAAAGAGATGAGAAGAGAAATAAAACAAGAAAGAGATGAGAAGAGAAATAAAATAAAACAAGAAAGAGATGAGAAGAGGAATAAATATAAAACAAGAAAGAGATGATGGACGAGGGTAGTTGCTCATTGACGGGTGGCATAGCCTCACAGGGAGTCCGTAGCCCAGAGCCAATTCTTTTGACGCAAGTGGCGATGGACCTTCGTCTTGAAGGATTGGAGAGACTTCAACTGGGGCATCGGATCCGGAAGTATGTCTTGCGGAAGCCTGTTCCATTCATCCACTACACCATATGGGAACGAACGCTGGAGAAAGTTGGGGGCCGTAGGGAGGAGCACTGCTTGTAGCTGATGCTGGTGGCGGACACGGAGCTGCGACCTTGTCCGCGGGACGAGGCTAGCTTCCTGGCGAGGCGGCACGAGCGCAGAGAGGTCTGGATGGTCTTGAAGGCACATTAGCTTGTACATGTACGTGAGAGCGTACACTTGGCGGCGGGCAGCTAGGCTCTGCAGCAAGGCGTCAGGACCAATGATAGCAAGGGCCTTCCGCTGTACTCGGTCGAGACTTTGCAGGTGAGAGTTGGCTGCGCCCATCCATGTCAATGGTGCGTATTCGAGTACAGGGCGTACGAAGCCTCTGTACGTTGTCAAGCGTCCTTCACGACCAAGGAAACTTGATGCTCGACGCAGAAATCCTAGTCGGGCTACGGCACGAAGAGAAACATTGCGGAGGTGGCGTCTGAAGGTGAGTTTGCTGTCGAAGGTCACTCCCAGAAGCTTCAGCTCGTCCCCACAGGGAATATCATGGGCTCCGAACGTTAGGTCTGGGAGTGGCCAGGGGTTGCGGTGGTGGCCAATATGCAGCAGCTGCGACTTTGTCGGCTCAAAGCGAATCCGCCATTGTTCTCCCCAGCTACTCAATCGATCCAGGCTAGATTGCATGTCTGCAATACTGCCAGCAGAGTCATGTCTGGATCGTATGATGGTGTACAGCGTGGTGTCATCTGCGTACACACCCATTCGTGTTGATGGGGAAAGACAGGTCTCAGCATCGTTGACATACATCAAGAATAAGGTGGGTCCCAGGATGCTGCCTTGGGGTACGCCAGCTTTAATCTGGAATTGAGCAGATTCCTGTCCATTGACGATTGCGCTTAGTGTGCGATTCCGCAGATAGTCCCGTAGCCACTGCAGCAGGCTACCGCCAATACCGAGAGTGGCCGCTTTGTGTAGGACGCCGGGGTGCGACACGCGGTCAAACGCACCAGCAATGTCGACAGCCAGGACGTGGGCACAGCCACCAGAACCAGCTGCCAGCGACCAATCATGCCCAAGCACTGCTAGTAGGTCCGCTGTTCCAAGGCCACTGCGAAATCCGTACTGCTTGGTTGACAAGAGATGATGTTTTTCAAGGTGATTCACAATTTGACAGTTCACAATACGCTCCATCACTTTGGAGATGATGGGGAGGAGGGAGACTGGGCGGTAATTCTTAGGGTTGGATAGGCTGCCCTTCTTGTAGACTGGCACAACTCGAGCACTCTTCCAGGCCTCTGGCTGGACCCCCTTACGGAAGCACAGGGCGAAGAGAGACGTGAGAGGCGATGCAAGTTCATGGGAGCACTCTTTGAGCACTCGGGCAGGGATGTTGTCCGGGCCGGACGCCTTGCCAACGTCGAGCTGGTTCAGGAGGCGTTTCACTGTTTGCAGGCGGAAGTGGATTCGGCTAAGTGGGGTGACCCCGGGTTGGCGAACATGAGGGAGATCCCCCGGGCCCAAGTCATCATCTCCAAGGCTACATTTATTGGCGAAGTAGCGACCAAGGCAGTTCGCTTTGGCAGCATTCATACGGAGTTGGTGACCAGCGTCATCTACCAAGCATGGTATAGACGAGCCATGACTGGCGCCAGCAGCAGATTTGAGCACCGACCACCATTGCTTGTCTTTCAGGCCTCCGCGTGACAGTTTCCGACGAACTCTCAGTTCCCAGGATGTGCGAGCTCGCACATTCGCGAGGATAGCATCTTCTACTGAGCGCATGAAGCAAGCCTTGTGGGCTTCGCTGAAAATATTGTGTCTCCAGGCCTTCCATGCCTTGTCTTTAGTGCTCAATGCTGTGGTGCACTCAGGAGTCCACCATTTGGGGTCTGCTGGGCGGGTAACAAGCTGCTTGGCGGGGATAAATTTCTGCATGCCACTGGAGATGACGTCACTTAGCTTCCTGCAGGACTCTTCAGGGTCGTCAGTCACAATGGTGGACCAGTCAGTAGTGCGATAGAAGGCCCGCAGGCGCCCCCAGTCTGCCTGATTGTAGCGCCAGACAGTCCTGGAGGTAGCTTGCTCAGCATCAGGGGTGAGGTAAAAGTCGGCAAGAACAACCCCATGGTCAGAGCGACCAAGTGGCGCTTTGACAGTGGTGTCGATAGGAACGGGCATGTTGGAGAGGATGAGGTCCAGGGTGTTCAGACCCCTAGTCGGCTGCAAGACATGCTGGTGGAGTTGATGCTCAGCACACAATTCTTCTAAGGCCTCTCCAGCTACAGTTGTTTTGCTGCTGCAGAGCCAAGTCTCGTGATGGACATTAAAATCCCCAGCTAGCACTATGTGAGTGCCGTGAGTGCGGGCCACGTCTAGTGCAGGTCCAAGATACTCAATCAGACAGGTGTCGTTGTCCGCACAGGATCCAGGCCGATACAAGGCACCGATAACAACAGATTGTTGCGTGGAAAGACTCACGGCGAGCCAGAGGACTTCGTGGTCATCAGTGGGAATCTGGTCGAGGTGCACTACTGGGAGGCCGGACTTCACCCATACAGCAATGCCGCCACCAAATGCATCCCGGTCACGTCGGATGGGAGGCGAGTATCCTGGAAATATTGTCTCAGAGGCTACGGTCTGGGTCGAGAACTTCGTTTCTGTGATAACCGCTATGTCGACGTTATCGTTGAGCAGTGCATGCTGCAGCTCTCCCAGCTTGTTGGTGAGGCCAAATGCATTGGTCACCAGCCAGCGGAGCGGCGGAGCTCCACTGATCATTGCGGGGTGCCAGCAGATGCCGTGCTGTCGCTGTCAGCGCTGTCAGCACCATCCAGTGTAGGGTCACCTCTCGCAGCACCGGCAGGGTGTTGTCGATTGGGCTTCGGGCGGTCTCGGTACTCCCATGGCCGGGCGTATAGAGGCCTTGGCCAGAAGTCCGGAGTTGTCACGAGGCTCAGGTCTGTGGCATCTATACAAATCCTAGCTGACACCTTTCCCGTCTGCGTTGTGTGGATGCTGCTGTTGTGAACACTGGCCGTTGATCCCACTGCCTCAGCGCGCCGCTTCACAAAAGTTTTGATGCTCTCTTCAGAGCAGTTTGTACCTAGGTTGCCCACAAAGATTACTGTTTTCTTGGCCCTGGGGGGTTCCTGTGCAACTAATTGCCAGCTGTCGTCAGCAATGATGTCCAGGGTCTGGGGCTCGTTGTCGTCGTCCTCCAGCTCCAAGTTGCGCTGGCCAGCATGCTGCACGTCGCCCTCATCAGTCGTGGCCCGCGTGGCATCCTGGGACTGGTCCCGCGTGGCATCCTGGGACTGGTCCCGCGTGGCATCCTGGGCCTGGCCCTTGCGCGTACGGGTACGCCGTCGACTCTGCGGAGTACGAGTTCTCTGGGGTTCGTCAGCTGTGGCAGGCCGAGGAGAAGCAATGGCGGACTCCCTGAGGGCGACAACCTCCTCGTTCAGCCCTGCAATTTGCCTCGATAAGTCGTCAATTCTGTTATTCAGTCGTTCTTCGCGGTCTGCGGACTCCGTTACCAATGCTGCTAACGTCTTCATCACATCTACTACCGACGACTCGATCCCGGGGAGGGAGCACAACAGCTTTACCTCGGAATCCGCCAGTCCACGAACGGCAGATTTAGTTGGAGGCATGGCGGAGGTGACCCAACGCTATCAGATGCCTACCTAGTTTTCTACTACTACTACAAGCTAATACCTAAATCCTAATGTTTGAAACCAGGCCGGCCTGATGCCGGTGTTCCTGGCGAGAAACTGTGGGACCCTCAGAGCGCGAAAACCTGCACCCTGCTCCAAAGTTTTTACAATGCACATGTGCATTTACGCGGAGTTTTGCGGACTACCCGTCACTATCTCGTCCGCCCCAGGATGCCTGATAAAGGCTGATTCACTCACATCTTCCGCTACATGTGCCGTATCAGTGTGAGAAAGGACTTTGAAGAAGACGAGTTCGAGCATACAATAATGTACTGCCATGATTTCTACTCTGCTTTTCATTGAAAACACTATCTGCATGACCTCCGAACCCTTTAGTTTCTTTGCTGACCACCAGGGAGTCGTCGACCCCCCCCCCCCCCCCCCCCCGCCACCACCATGAAACCGCGGAAGGTTGTAGTAAGGTCACTGTTTCCTAACACAGTGTCCTCCACCTTGTTTCATGCTGACAGTCTAACAATATGTGTGAACTATAACAAGGTTTATCTAATACTAGTTTTGAACTAGTATTGGGTTATCTAATACCATAGTATTGTACTGTTCTAGTATTGGGTTGTATTGTACATGTACCTGCACATTGCGCTCAATTTGTCTAAGCTTGTGGCCCCACATGTACATGTGCATGTATGTGTTGATAAGCATACCGTTGGGTAGACCCCCACTGCACTGGGCCAGTATCAGTTGTCTGATGATTGCCTAGCGGCATGAAACTCAGAGTTACCAACAACCAGTTTACCTGAACGTCCTCCGCTGAGTCTGCTATGTACTGGTAGATGTAACAGTTACTTGTACACTATCGTATACAACATGCCTTGGATTCGCACGTACACGTAGTTCGTTCCATTCACAAAAGACGTACTAATACTAATAGTAATGCTCCATCAGTGATCACCAGGAAACCAGGTGTTTTACTAGATCAGTAGTAATCGCAACACTCAACACGGTGCACCGGCGGCTCGTGCAACGGCGTGAAATGGGAACCGATGGATGTTGACACAGACCGCTTTCCACAGCGGCAAAGTGAACACCAGGGAGTACTGTCGCCACAAGTAATAGTTATGCTATCGAGTCCACCAACTAAACTAGATTTTGAACAGTCACACGTGCACAATCTAGCCCAAAACTGACAAGGAATACTGAGACATTCCACGACATGAAATTTCCTTGGCTCACCATTTGAGTTCTTAAACAGGGAGTACTAAAACAGTACCAGGGAGTACTGAAACAGTACCAGGGAGTACTAAAACAGTACGAGGGAGTACTAAAACAGTACGAGGGAGTACTAAAACAGTACCAGGGAGTACTAAAACACCTTTTACTTCGTAGTACTCCCTGGTACATGGTGAAGACTCACATCATGCCCACAATCGTGACTGATTATAATCAGCCCATGTATCATATGACGATGTGTACGCATCATTACAACCATAAATTATGGCATAATTATACTAGCACTTCGAAGCGTACAATCATGTACAATTATTATTGTCATTGCCTTGGACATGAGCATGCGATGCCTCTTGAGTCTTGTAGTGTTGCACCGGATGGTGATTAAACTCGCTGAAACCACTGAAAAGGATACGCAATAATCGGTGCAGATTACAATCATACAAAGGACGAAACAGTTCTGTCGCCAGATTGATGTACACCTGGCTGTAAACTAGGGTCCAGCGGATAATGCCGGCATTATATTCGGCATTATACGACTATCCAAGCATTATTGAGCATTAGAAAGGAACAAAACGAGCATTATGTGAGGTTTGAGCGGCAGAACGAGTTTCATAGTGGATAATATCGGGAAATCCCAGGTTTTTGGCAACAATCGGCTACAATCATGATCGTGAGATGTTGTCTGATGATTGTTTTTTTTGCCATGAAACTCTGAGTAACAACGAAACAGCCCTATTTTACTCCTTTTGTGTACCTCTTGCGTACTACGCTCCACGCATTCCGGGCATTTGAGCACTATTCATTGTACCGGCGCGTGACTTTGTGATTGTGTAGACACGTAACACCTTTAGCACTAAAGCTACATAACTATTGCTACATAAAAGCGTTATGATTGTAGCGATGTGGTCAAGTAAATGTATACAAGCCATTTGTGAAGCATGCCCAACCGAGGCCGAGGCAGTTCAAGTGACACAAATCCGGAGAAATTATTTACGAGGCTTCTTTTACTTTTAGAATAATGGAGAGCTATGGAGGAGACATACGCGAAGTGAATATCAAACAGACGAAGACGAGTTTTCTAGTTGTGCCAGAGGCTCTGGCGATAGCATCTCTAGCGATACTGAAGTAAACAGTGATGCATTGCTAAATTTGGACCAGGATGAAGGAGCGGCTATAAACAGAAAGAGCTCGTTCCAAAAGAACTGCCTTTGCCGAGTCCAGCTCACTGGGAGGCTCGAAAAGAACTAGAATTTCTCATGGACTCAGTACCAAGTCGATTGCTCAGCAGCGCCTGTCTTACTTTCCTGATGAAGCACGTACAGTTAGTTGTGGACGGTTGTAATGCCAGGCCTACAGTCAAATGCTATCAGAAAGGAAGAGTATTGTGGCAAGCCATACGTCTACACACTAGCACCTCAAGGAGAAGATGAGAGCACACGCACAGGGTGTAGAGTGGCAAAATAACTTCTGGCCACGTGTTTTCAGGATTTCCGCAAATGGGAGGGCTCTCCATCTGAGATCGGATCTCAGTAGCTGGCCTCACGTCTGGTGTTTCAGATGAAGACATTATTCACAGAGTGGACGCAATGACAGCTCGTCTGCAGGCAGGAATACTATTTGCCAAGAATAACTTCATCCCCACAATGAATGACTACCTGCAATAATGGTTTCATCTCTCACTACCTAGTACATGGATAATTAGAAGAGGGATTTGTTACACCAACTATTCTGCCACAACCCTGCATCAAAGTTGGAATAGAGAGCAATCAATGGAGAAGCGATCATGACTTATAGTTCTAAGAAGTAGTGGAGCTCGTGAGAGATAAGGTGGCAACTTCAGATGCAGATCGACGATATGCATAATTTCCTGGAAGTTTGACAATGTGCAGAATTTCTTCCATTTTTGTCCCAAACCAAGAGCATTATATCCCTTGCTGAAGCATTATAATCAGCAGTATAAGGCAGTTTTTGGATCATTATGGTTAGCATTATACCGACATTTTCGGAGCATTATCCGCTGGACCGTATACTGTACAGCCACGTTGTTGGCTCACAGCATGTAACGAAACAATTAGTTAAGGTTTATCAAACACTATGTGCATGACTTGTACATGTACTATAAAGTCTTGTAGTTAGGGGTAGGCATTTCCCAAATTGGCACGATTTTTGGCCCAATCGGCTTTTCGATCGGCCACGAGAATGTCCACATTCGGCCGTATTATGAGCCCCAAAGTCAGAATTCGTCTCAAAGAAGTACATGTACTTGAAGGCACCGCTCGCAGTACACATGTACATGTACATGATTGTGGTGGTAAACACGCACCTGGCAATATGGCGGTAAATACACGCCGGACAGTAATTCTACAACAGGAAGAAAGGAGATAAATGGCTGTGAATAACGTAAGAGTCTAATGTCGAGCCAGACGCGCCTCAGCCTGGACAAGGTCGACAGGCGCGAGGTCGAAGTGACGACGGCGAACAGAGCGTGATCCACGGACGCAATGGATTGCATATCTGGCAAAAGAAAATGCCAAGCAGCACCGCAGCCAAGCTACAACCCGGCTATAAGCAGCGTTGCGTTTGGTGGCCATGCACCAGCCTCTCGACTACTACGGCTGCTTCAGAGCCCATCCCACCACAGGAGGAGAAGACTAACGGCGTGAAGGAGCGATGCTCGACTTCATTGACACGTTCACCGTTAGCACGCTTCTTCTCTCCTTCGAACCTTCGGTAGAGGGAGGGGAGAGACTTGGACGGATAGCTCGACGCGTGGGGATAAAACACCCTTGTATCGAAGAATGC
>NC_088654.1:18266137-18306137 GCF_964019385.1 Sycon ciliatum | reverse complement strand
TTCGCATAATTCCTACCTAAATCGAATAATCGCATAATTCGTGGCAAATTGCATACGAATCGCATAAAATTGTAATAATCTGCCTGTTCGCATCAAATTCCATACAGGTGTACATGTTGTACAAGTACAAGTACAAGTAGATGCACCAGGAAGTCGCAGGTTTACGACTCCCTTGATAACATGTCCAGTCCACTACAATCAGTGATGGTCGTAGCTAGGTCGGACGGTGCGTTGACCCCGTTGAACTTTTGCTGCTACAGTACAACGCCCTCTACAAAAAAATTCCCCTGGTATTTTGCACAGAACCATCATGCATTAGCAGCATATGTGAGCATAATGCGGCATAATATGATAACTTTTAGCATAAAAATAGCATAATTCTGCAATTTTTTCAGCAATGCGAAAAGCATAATTTCACGAAAATATTAGCATAATCCGTCAAGGCCTAGTCGTAAACCTACAACTTCCTAGTGCATCTACTTGTACTTGTACTTGTAGAACATGTACAACTGTATGGAATTTGATGCGAACAGGCGGGTTATTACAATTTTATGCGATTCGTATGCAATTTGCCTCAAATTATGCGATTATTCGATTTTGGTAGGAATTATGCGAAAAATTATGCTAGCATAATCCGTCAAGGCCTACAGCGCGCAACAAAAAAATCTTTCCTTGCAAGGGCACATTTTCGGCCATAACTCTTGAACGGCTGGTCAGATCGAGACAAAATTTTCAGAGATTTTGCAGCTATTCATGCTCTTTCAACTGACGTAGCATAGCACTCGATGTGAATTTACAAATTCGATTTTTCAGAGAATTTTGGGTAGTCTGCCACCTTAAACAGATGAAGAGTGTGTTGCTCCCTAAGTGGGAGCTCGCGGTTTTCCTGTCGACTTGAATTCTCACTTGACTGACTCACGACTGCCATCCAGAGCACACGAGAAGTCCATCGAACCGTCCACTCGGCAAACCTGCAAGAAAGCACCACTCCCTGCTCAATACACAGTGTTTCGGGGAAACGGCCAGGGAGTAGTAAATTCACATCAGATTTCTATTTTGGATCCACTAAGGTGTGTGTTGCAAACCACCAGTTCTCAATTGGGAAAGGCCTTCGCGCTTATGGCATTGTATTCGTCGCAATGTTGTCTTTCGACTCCGCCGTACCGCTGATGTTGCTGCATGGCATACGCTATATGCGCTGTGTGTGTTTTGCTGTATACGCTGTTATGTCCAGTTTTATATGCGTATGTTTTTGCATGTACGCTGTTTTTGCATGCTATAAATAGCTGGTGTTATTAGTGTTCATTGTTAATTATTCGATGAAGTGAAATATACTGTGTAAAGGAAAAGAGTTGTCCTCGTGCCGTGTGGTCGTACGATCCTGACAATTTAGAGAATCTTAGAGGGTTCATAACATTTGGCGACCACGCCAGGATAGGAGCGAGCATGGCAGAGCAACTACACAATTTGGAAGCCGGCTTTATCGCCAATGGAGTTCGGTTAGGATTGGAAGGCGAGTTGTTGATGGAACATGTGGAGCAGAGGCTCCAACAGTACGAGGAGCGTGAGGAGCGCAGTGCCAGACGGCGAGAGGAGGCGCTCCGCACCGAGTTTGACAAAACACTAAAGGAGATTAACGAGCGCATCGCCAATGCGTATGAGGGTGATGGTAAAGCCGCGATGGGAGGTACAGAGGAAGCTTCCTGTCACAGCGGGGGGCGTCAACCGTTGATGAAAATCCCCTCATATGATGGAACGCAGCCATTGGAGCGTTATCTTGACCTGTTCGAGGACATCTGTTCCAAGAACGAGTTCGAAGAAAGCGAATGGCTGCTGCGACTGCGCATCGCGCTAGCGGGTAGCAAAGCGGAGAGGATATGTATTGGATGCAACAATTACGAGGAAGCAAAGCGAGAGTTGCTTGCCTCGCTCGGAAAGACTCCGGATAAAGCGTGGAAGACATTGCTGACAGGCAAGCAGCGGTCAGATGAGTCGTTTCATCAATACGTTGTCCGTGTTTGCCGAGAGGTAGAGGTGTGGGCCACACTCGCTATGACAGAAGATGGCGATGTGGACACCAAGTATAGCGCCGATATAGGTAAAATGGCCCCGGTGCTGCAAGCAATGGCAAAGCAGGTAATCTTGGAGCAATGCGGACCTGAGATGAAGACGTACCTGGTCAAACGGCAGTGCTACGGGATGTCTCTGCGCCAGGTACAGGAGCACGGCGCGTCTCACCAGGTCGCACACGGACGACAGGGTGATACTGCCAGGAAGCCAGTAGAACGACCCGTGCCAAGGCCCACGGCGTCGGCACAGTGCATGGCGATATCGGTCGCAGATGCAGAGAAGCAGCTAAAGTCGCTGCCACAGGAAGGGAGAAAGGGTTTTCTGCAGCGAGAGAGACTGCTGGAACTGCCTTAAGTATGGCCATATGGCCAGAGAATGTCGGTCAGGCGCGAGATGCACGAAATGCCAGAGGAAACACCACCTGCTAATACATGATGTGTTGGATAGAGCAGGTTACAGCCGGGAGAAACCGACTGAGATAGTAACGGAGAAGAATGTTGGATCGTGCTGTCTACACTCGCCAAGTGTGCGGCTGATGACCGGAGTGGCACGAGTTGAGGGAAGAACTCGAAACGCGAAGGTTCGCGTGTTCCTGGACTCGGGTGCTGAGGCGTCATTCGTGACTGCAGCGTTGGTGTCAGCAATCGATGCAGAACACGTTGGGGTTGAAAATGTAGAGGTGAAGCCGTTCGGCGCGGAACCAACCCAACAGCGCATGGATAAGTACGCCATCACGATCCAGGGTAGCTCCGCTAGCATTCGGGTACGCGCGTTTGTGAAACCAACGCTAGAGCTGGACCTGAAGTGCGCAAGTCCGCAGACCATTGCGCAGTGGCACAGTTGGGGAGTAGAGCTGAGTGACAAGCCTCAACAAGGGACATTAGACGAAATTGATATGCTGATTGGTGCAGACTATATCAACGCGGTACTGCACAGCAAGAAGGAAGTTAATGGTGAGACGGTGTGGAACACAGAGATAGGTAATGTATTATCTGGTCCAGCGTCTGCACCAAGTCGTAACAGTCAGCCGGTGACCGTGTCATGTGTCACAGCCCACATCGACAAACAATGGCAGTTGGATGAACCTCCAGAACAACATCAGCACCTGCCATCTTTCCCGCTATGTCGCCAGGGCAGCGGGTACCAAGTGGGTCTCTTGTGGCGAAATGAGCGTCGCCCAACGGATAACTATGCTCAAGCTAGAGTCATCGCAACGCGGCTTCTTGAAAAGCTGAAGAGGAATGGGAAGCGTGCGCTCTATGATGATGTGCTGATCAGGGAGTACCGCGAGCTTGGAGCAATTGAGCTGGAGCCATGTGAGAGCGATGCCGGCTACTGTCTATGTACCGCATCATGGTGTATTCCGCGAGCACGCTGCAACCACGAAGTTAAGAGTGGTGTTCAATGCCTCGGCAACGGCGCCAGATGGCAAGTCGTTGAACGACATGGTTGACCCTGGACCGTCGCTATTGCCGAGTCTCGCAGGTATGCTATTACGGTTCCGTGAATATAAGAGCGCGCTGCAAGCGGACATCCGCAAGGCTTCCTTCATGGTCGCGGTTAATCCCGAAGACCGTCCGTACCTGCGTTTTTTTGTGGCCCGGTCGAAGCGACAGCGATGAACTGTTAACCTGGAGGCTAACGAAACTGCCATTTGGCGTAAACTGCTCGCCATACATGCTTACTGCGGTGATTCAGCATCACTTGAAGGAGCTACGGGCGTTGTCTGCACCCAAAGAGCGAGATCGTATTGATCTCTTGCTCACGAGTTTTCTACGTTGACGATTTGGTCTCTAGTGTCTCAAATGCCTCGGAAGCTAAGGAGATGCAAGAGTTCAGCGTGCGTGTGCTTACGGATGCTGGCATGGAGTTACGCAAGTGGCGAGGCAACGAAATCGAGTGCGATCCAGAGGCCGGAGATAAAGTTCTCGGTCTGAAATGGAAAACCAGTGATGACTTGCTCAGCATAGCAGCGCTAGGCGAGTCCGATAGGCCGTCTGTTTGGACCCGGCGATCCCTCCTCAAGTGTGTTGCGTCAGTGTTTGATCCGCTAGGTCTAGCAGCACCGGCAGTTGTGCCGGGAAAGATACTGCTACAGCAAGCCTGGAAAGTCGGAGGCGACTGGGATGATTAGTTGCCTGATGGCCTCACAGCCGCATGCGCGCAATGGTGGGGAGAGTTGGCCGAAGTGGTGAGCATTGACATACCACGTTGGATTTGCTGCAATCTTGACACGCCGATTGCGCTTCATGCCTTTGCCGATGCCAGTGAGAAAGCGTTTGGATGTTGTTTGTATGCAGTCGTCAATGGACAGTCGCACTTGGTATTTGCCAAGGCCAAAGTGGTACCCGTGTCTCCACCCACGTTAGCCCGCCTTGAGTTACAAGCAGTATGTCTAGCGGCTCGCTACGCTGAGTTTGTGGTGAAGGAGCTGCGTGTGACCGTCACGCAAGTCTATGGCTGGACTGACAGTCTCACTACCGTTCATTGGATCAGTAATCCATCGTACAAATGGAAAACATTTGTGGCTAACCGCGTCAGTCAAGTCCAAGAGATATCGAAGAAGGTCGGCATTGTGTGGAACCATTGCCCGGGCCTTCACAACCCAGCAGATTTACCGTCGCGTGGGAGTAGTGCACAGCAGATCCGTAGTCCGTTCTGGAGGGGCGGACCAACCTGGATCACGGAGCCCAATGACTGGCCCACCGCATCCTCAACCGCAGCTACAGATGAGTCCAGTGTAGAAGTACGAGTGTCAGCCACCACCTGTAGTCGAGAATCTGATAAGGAATGGTGGCTCCGATTCAGTTAATGGTCGAGGGCACAGGGCATGGTGACTCGGATGTTGCAGTGGAAGCACACTGAGCCTCGTGCTGAACTCTATTTTGCAGCAGACAACGTATTGTACCGCTCAACCTGCTATCGTCCCTCAGCAGCCAGCGTATGAACCGTCAGCACCGTTACCACCACCACGGCAGCAGGAGATGACACGTTCTGGGCGCATAGTCAGAGCCCCGGATCGTTTTTGACTTGTGTGCATTGTTGTACGGCGGTGAGAAGCCCTTTGGTGGGGAGAATGTTGCAAACCACCAGTTCTCAATTGGGAAAGGCCTTCGCGCTTATGGCATTGTATTCGTCGCAATGTTGTCTTTCGACTCCGCCGTACCGCTGATGTTGCTGCATGGCATACGCTATATGCGCTGTGTGTGTTTTGCTGTATACGCTGTTATGTCCAGTTTTATATGCGTATGTTTTTGCATGTACGCTGTTTTTGCATGCTATAAATAGCTGGTGTTATTAGTGTTCATTGTTAATTATTCGATGAAGTGAAATATACTGTGTAAAGGAAAAGAGTTGTCCTCGTGCCGTGTGGTCGTACGATCCTGACAATTTAGAGAATCTTAGAGGGTTCATAACAGTGTGACTTTGCTATTGCCTCAGTGTGTGGGTGCATAGCAACCCACGCATGTCGTATGCAGGTGTGATTTTCTTCTTCGCCACCAGTAGTCACCCCACCCCCATTGGCATTAGCCAACCCAGTCAATTTCACTGGCTATATCACCTTGCTGTGAGTAGGACCGCTTGAAATGTGCTTGGATCCATTATTCAAAAACTGGATCCAAGTGGATCCAGTTTTTGAATTTTGAAATTGTTGCTATGCGGTGACGTAGCACTTTCAAGCCCTATTGTGTGTGTAATAAGTACATGTATGTCGTGATGGCGTGTGGCTTCTAGAATATTCCTCTGCCTGACTAGTAGTGTTCAATGGGCTCCGGCGGATTATGCTCGCAAAATCATGGAATTACGCTTTCTTGGATTCTCGCATAATGCTCGCAAAATCCTCATATTATGCTTTGGCACGCGGGGATACATAATTATTCACTTTGTTGTACAACACATGTATGGAGCCTCAAAGTTCGGAAAATTGTGCGTTTTCGTACTTGCAAGTGGCCATAAGTGCAACAAAATGTTACACGAGTATCTCCATACCAAGGTGCATACCAGAGATCAACATGGAAAAGAGAAAACAGTCAATACTATTCTATTCATTTGTTGACTTCTTCTGTAAAAAGATTTTTCATTGCCAAATTAGTTTGAGTTACCTTTGAAAATTATCATGTTCAACTTTCTTCGTAATCGTCAATTCGTCATACTCGTCAAGCCTATGTCACCCACACCCTGCGAATAACCAGCTCATCTCTCCCGTAGCTCCACTTCTCCTTCCATCATGACCGAGTATCAACTTTACCTCGATTTTTTTAATTATTAGAGCAATATCCACAGCCTGCACAGTCATGGCTGCTAAAATCCAGAGGCCATGATTTCATAACATGCATAATGTACAATGTAATAATAATAAATGGGTTTTGCAGACTACTGTAAATATACAAATTTTCGGCAGCTATTTAATTTCGGCTATATTCGGCACCGACCCAAAACGCCTAAATTGAAACGCCGATGAAAATTTTCACAGCATCTGTCGCACTATACCATGCCCTCTACCCCACGCCGAAAATAAATCGCCGCCGAAATGTCAAAAATCGTGAAGTGCCGAAATTTTGCAGCGCCGAAATTTTGTCTATTTACAGTACCCGTCACTATCTCGTCCGCCCCAGGATACCTGATAAAGTATTATTCGCTCGCATCGTCTGCTACATGTACAGTATCCGCGTGAGAAAGAACTTTGAACAAGACGAGTTCGAGCATACAATAATGGATTGCCATGATTCCTACCCTGCTTTTCATTGAAAACACTATCTGCATGACCTCCAAACCCTTTACCATGCAGACCACCAGCACTGATCACATGCATTCATTGGACACAATTGTCTAGCCTACATACTAGAACTGTGGTACAACCATGTACTTGCAGTTATGCTCATACCTCCGAAAGGATGCCAAATTATGCTCCAAATTTTCAACCAAAAAACAAAAGTGTCGGAGCTAGGTGTAGGCCTTGACGGATTATGCTAGCATAATTTTTCGCATAATTCCTACAAAGTCGAATAATCGAATAATTCAAGGCAAATTGCATACGAATCGCATAAAATTGTAATAATCTGCCTGTTCGCATCAAATTCCATACAGGTGTACATGTTCTACAAGTACAAGTACAAGTAGATGCACTAGGCCATAGGAAGTTGTACAATGTAGGTTTACGACTCCCTTGATAACATGTCCAGTCCACTACAATGCAATCAGTGATGGCAAGAGTACATAAACCGTTTCATGATGTACTCTTGGTGATGGTCGTAGCTAGGTCGGACAGTGCGTTGAGCCCGTTGAACTTTTGCTACTACAGTACAACGACCTCTACAAAAAAATTCCCTTGTTATTTTGCACAGAACCATTATGCATTAGCTATATCCCCTCCTTTTTGAAAATGTATTTCACCAATAAAATAAGGCTTGGAATTTTTTAAACATGAATATCGACGGACTTGCCCCTTCTGTTCATGCATTGCCCTGCTCTAGTAATGGTTCATGAATCCGCCCAGTCCACATTCCTTCTCCGTTTCTCTCTAGTAATGGTTCATGAATCCGCCCAGTCCACATTCCTTCTCCGTTTCTCTCCGTTTTTCTTTCCTTTCAGTTGCATCTTCCTCTCTGCTCTGTTTTATTTTCTCTTTTCGTTCGTCCCTCTTGATATTTGTACTTTGTACTGTTGAGGCAACGAACTGAAATAATAAAAACCAACCAACCAACCAACCATATGTGAGCATAATGCGGCATAATATGATAACTTTTAGCATAAAATAGGCATAATTCTGCAATTTTTTCAGCAATGCGAAAAGCATAATTTCACGAAAATATTAGCATAATCCGTCAAGGCCTGGCTAGGTGTCAGGTCGCCGAATGTCTCAGTACTCCTGGTCAGTTTTGTGCCATTTTGTCGCACTCGCCAAAATTAATTATTATGCCAATAATTATGACGACATATTCCGCGGACCGCGGGTGCCTAGTGCTCAATGCCTCCATGATGCCCAACGGCCAAGTATTGGCAATCTTTTTTTCAACTAGGATGATGAGCTAAAGCAATCATGGATAACTAAAAAAAGAAAGGACGAAATGTTACGAGTTAAGACTAACTATCCACCAACGTAATCACTTTATTTTAAAGGGGAAGTGCATCGATTTTTCAAGTAGGGCTCAGATGAAAGACAATTGGATATCGGTTCCGATGGTATATCTCTCGCTTGCGTACGGCAAGGGAAACTAAATTAAATTTTAAGGGTTCACGGATTGGCATGCTAGCGTCGCCAGCTACATCATGCACGTGACAGGCGCGTGCATATACTGTCCCACACAATCGGTCAGTGGTCAAATCGCATTTTCCCATCAATATCACTCACTTTCAACCCGCGATATTCATGTTAAAACAAAATGGCGTCACGATTTATTGAAAGTGGTATAGTTGGTGGAACGAGTGTTCAAAACCATTTGAACTTCATACTGTTCGTCTTCTTTTTGACATGCTCTCTTTCCATCGTCCTTAGCTTTTGTTTGTTGTGAGCTG
This sequence comes from Sycon ciliatum, assembly GCF_964019385.1. Lineage (NCBI taxonomy): Eukaryota > Metazoa > Porifera > Calcarea > Leucosolenida > Sycettidae > Sycon > Sycon ciliatum. The sequence continues at coordinate 18,297,551 of NC_088654.1, read as the reverse complement.
TTTTGGCTTTCTCCTATACCTCTGGGGGATGCCAAGTGATGGTTTTGATAGGCTGGTGATGGCTGTGAGTGAGAGGTTGCCGATCGGCGTCGTCCTCGCTATAGCGATGAAAATATTAGTTACTGCGAACCTGGCAGATATCACAACACGTCGGAGCGTCCAGGAGCAAAGGAATCTTGGGTTTTCACTGGAATCTAGTTCCTCCAGCATCGTGTAGCCCACCATCGGTGAATGGCCGTCCAGAAAGGTCGAACCTGGTCTTCTGCAGCATCTCGCAGTCCTGCGAGACACACTGAATACGCCTGTCATGTATTCTACAAATAAAAATCACGAAGTAGTGGATTCTATAGTGATGAGTATATCCTGTACGCTGCAAAAGACACAGGAAATGTGACTGGTGTCTGTACACTCAGTGACTGGACGCCAACACCCCAGTCTTCTCCTGCAGGATCTGTTTGACATTGACATTATGCAGTAGGTCGGCATTGACCTGGTTTGGCAGCTATCGTAATAGTATCTGCCTGGTTGGATGTAGCAGGTTGGCGTTTGCTCGTCGTCCAGTCCGGAATTTTCTTGTAACTCACGGTGGAGTACGCGCAGGGTTTGTGATCATCCCTGTTCACTTCAATATTATCAAACACAACGTTCCCTTTGTCACTCATCTTATCCTAAGTACTGAATTTGCTGACAATATTGCACCACACTTGTCACAACCTACCGCCACTGCTGGCGGTGGCGACTGGTTCGTCAATGGCAGTGACCAGGCTGACTGACTAGCTTCGAGACAGCGGCCTCGTTGTCAACCCCGCGACAGCCTAAAGGTTAATTTTATTGATCCAGCCTCAGCGCCATGTTGACGATGCCCTAGTGACTGTGTGTTATGGATTGCCTTGCCATCAGCGGTCATTGCCGTCCACCTTGGTGCAGCCCTCAACAACTGGCTCAGCCCATGGGAGTCTCAAGTGGACAAAGTTGTTGCCAAAGTAGCTCAGAAGATTGGTGCATCGTGGTGTAGGTGAGCACATAACTAGGACTTCCCAGCGCCTATTTGTCCAGGCTGCGATACTATTATGACATACTGTACTGCACATTCTTTTCAGCACTGCAAGGCCGGCAGCTGGACCGACTGCAGGGGCCGCGCACATGCAGACCGCCTGTTGCCAGTGCAGCATTCTGGAACGTTCCTTCCTTCTGAGATCCGTGGAATAATAACTTTATTTGCTTCAAAGCAAGTTGCTTACCTTTCTGCTGTGCTCCCAGTGTCCTTACAACAATAACCTACAGCAATGTTTTATTTTTCTTTCCATTCCCAAACCAATGAATACTACAATGTCGATTCTATTTCTGAATACTTTAGTGTGTGCCCGCGCACGCACGTGTGTGTGTGTGTATACCTCACTCGCCACTCGAAGTTCTGTTCCCCATTACTGGAACACTGCCTGTTCTTTCAGGACCTGCCATCATCTGCGGATGGGCATTCAATGATTGTATTGTGTGTGTGTTTCATTCAGAATCAGATCCGCTATCGTTGCTGTAAGAGAAAATCTATGGGTTCACATCCAGTGCATTTGTAGATTTGCGTGCTTTTCTCGCCACGGGCGCATACATGGGACATTGTGTGTGTGTGTGTGTATGTGTGTGTGTGCGTCTGTGTGTATGGGGATATTGTCTGTATCGGCTTTCGGCACTAATGTTCAGGTCTGTGCTTGCATGTGTGAACATGAAATTGTTCGGTTCTGTGCATGCTATTGCTATGTTGTATATTATTGTATGTATGTGTGCATTTCCACGAACAGTGTAGATGAGCGTGGAGAGTGCATTCATCCCTCATCAACCACTTCCCCTTGGGCTTACGAGAGTTTTTCTGCGTACCTCTCATTTTTGTTTGTTTCTCTCTGATACTGTATTGATGCCGGTACCTGTACCTCGATGTGTTCCTCCATCTGCAGTCGCCTTTATCCTTCGGTCAAGTTAACGTTTATTGTGCTCTATGTATCGTGCGAATCAAAATAAAATTAATAATAATAACACAAGTCATGCTAGAGTGACGACATGTGCGTGTAGTAGGGTTGATGTGATGGGACGTTATAATTAGGTGGAACAGAACACACATTGGGCAGATTGATTGGGCATCATTGATTGTGCTCAGTCTAAACAGTGAACATAATAATTATCTCCAGTGACAGACTGTAGCGGCTAGCCTCCAATACTAGGTAGCTGGCACTAGTTGCTACTGCTTGTTTGACAGGTGCCGCCAGAACCCCTGTTGTGTCATGCTATAGTATAGATGCATATGCCCTATTCTGGGGCACACTGAGGTACTTTGATTTTGTTGACTGCATGTAGACAGCATCCAATAGTAGTACTCGTAGACCTTGGCTCTTTGTAGGTCAACCACCATCGCATGGATCGATCAGTGACTATGCACTTGGAGGTTGGAATAGCCCGCGCTGAGCAGATCTTGCCATGGCCCAGGGAGTAAACAAACTTACTCGACTATCCCGGTTTTAGTCATCCAGCATGAGTGGCGCAATTTGTCCATACCATGTTGCGAGCTCACAGTTGTTTGGGCAGGTTTTGAGCTGCACCACGAAACAAAGTGAAATAAGCGCGACTGTAGAGCAAGGAAGCGGCGAGACGGCACTTCCAGGACGAGACAGGCAGTAGAGATGTGTTCACAGCATGAGCAACCTCTCAAACCCTGCTGGTACTCCACAGTTACAGGAAAATGTCGGACTGGACGACGAGCCAATGCAAACCTGCTACATCCACCCAGGCAGATGCCTGCCAAACCAGGCCAATGTCGACCCACTGCATACCGGTATGTCAATGCCAAACAGATCCTGCAGGAGAAGACTGGGATATTGCCGTCCAGTGTACAGACACCAGTCACATTTCCTGTGTCTTTTGCAGCGTACAGGATAGACTCATCACTATAGAATCCACTACTTCGTGATTTTTATTTGTAGAATACATGACAGGCGTATTCAGTGTGTCTCGCAGGACTGCGAGATGCTGCAGAAGACCAGGTTCGACCTTTCTGGACGGCCATTCACCGACGGTGGGCTACACGATGCTGGAGGAACTAGATTCCAGTGAAAACCCAAGATTCCTTTGCTCCTGGACGCTCCGACGTGTTGTGATATCTGCCAGGTTCGCAGTAACTAGTATTTTCATCGCTATAGCGAGGACGACGCCGATCGGCAACCTCTCACTCACAGCCATCACCAGCCTATCAAAACCATCACTTGGCATCCCCCAGAGGTATAGGAGAAAGCCAAAACAGCTCACAACAAACAAAAGCTAAGGACGATGGAAAGAGAGCATGTCAAAAAGAAGACGAACAGTATGAAGTTCAAATGGTTTTGAACACTCGTTCCACCAACTATACCACTTTCAATAAATCGTGACGCCATTTTGTTTTAACACGCATACGGTCCACTCTATGGGATTCATTACGGTTGGCTCAAACTGCCTGAATTTTTGAATCCACACGCACGAAAGACGTTCCAAGACTTCCACCGTTCGCATTTTTTCAAACGAGTTCAGGGTTTTCCAGTAACTTTGGCCAAAGTTCGGCTAAAAAAACAGGGGGAGCCGTTGCGTTTCCGTAAAATACTGAACGGTAGAAGGATAGCCAAGGTCGAGAGAAAAACAACAAGCCTTTGTGAGGTTTTGCATTCCGAATTTTGGTACAGCGTTCTTCGGTCATTTGTCGAACATCAAAATGTCGAATTTTCGCACCGACGTTTGTTTTGCAAGTCGAAAATGATGTGTTTTCATTTCGTGAGCCCCAGCATCAGCAACGTCCTGTCCCGTGCTCCTTTTCTTGCTGATTCCAACGAACTTTGATCGCCCAAAGAGTCGAGGGCCAAACCTGCCTCCTCAGTCGCCTCAGAAAAACCAACTCCATGGCCAAGTCAAATTATATGCGTGCCGCCATAGTCTTTTCAGCCACACAGATGACGGTGAGGACACTCCAGGCGAAAGAGAGTAGACAGGCAGTGAAGAGCAGCAACCAGAGGTAGCTGACGATGCCAAAGACGCCTGCCAAGCGATGCCGATAAGACACCACCTTGAATAAATCAAGCGCTAGCGCTCTTCTACAAGAAAATGCATCCGAAAAATATTTTCGGCAAAGTGAGCTTTTTCCGAACAAACACGCCGAATCTTCGTGTGCATTTTCGACCTCGCTCTCGCGTGCCGAATCTTTTGCCGAATTTCGGAATGCAAAACCTCACTATTATTTGTCAAAATCGAACAAGAAACGGCTCAGCGCATCTATTTTCCGTGCACGCGCGCGCGTACTTTGGCCGACAAGGTGTGGAGAATTTCTGAAGAAGAAGAATAACAAGAGCAGCAGCGCTCGGAACAGCCGTGCTGGATACTTCCAATCCCGACGATGGAGCGTGTTGGCTGTCGTGAGCTGCTGAAACGACCATGACATTTCTTTTTCTTTGTATACCCTACATATCTTGACGTGCCCTAGCTCAGTTTCGGCCTCTTTACAGGAAGAATATTTTCTTCCATGGCATCAGCGGCCAAACAGCAAGAAGAGCAACAGATCGAGATTTGCAGGGCAAACAAAGGATGCGTGCAGCTACATCTAGTCAGGTTCGATGCAGCTGCGCTTTGCCAGAACCTCAGCAGATAAGGAAAGACGACAGAGTGTCTCAGATGGAACTGGATCTTTCGCCAAGACCGCCACCGCCGCCATCATCAAGTCCAGGTCAGTCAGAAAAATGCAAAGCCCGAGTGAAGTGAAGCCACTGAAGCCAAGGAAAAATTCAAAAAGTACGCTCTCCGGCTAGACTTCGAGTCGATATTTTTTTACTTCGACAGGCGCTGTCGCGGCCTGTAGCGCGCGTCCATAATCCAAAATGGAGGCGCACGTGACGGGTGCTTTTAGTGGCAAGCAGGGAGTCGTAAAAGCCCGGGAGAGGACACGGCACACATTCCCAGAAAACATCTTTGCCTCGCGCTGCCGGGGAACGCTGCCAGGGAACGGTGTTGCGAGGCAAGGAAATTATTATTTTCGAAAATTGTGATGTCTTCTTGAAATACTAATTGGGACATTCTCCGATTTCTCTTAGAGCACGGAGACGATTGCTCCGTCGAGTCTTCTGATCTCTATTTTCATCCTCATCTTCCCGCTGCCTCACTCATTCTCTCTCAGTTTATCGAAGTTAATTTATTCTGAGGCGATGGAAATGCAAGACAAATCCCTAATTGTACTTCACTTTTATTTGAGTTGGGGTGAACGAAATGAGATTTGTGGAAAATGACGCCACTTCCCGTGTTAGCCGCTGGTCGTAGCATACAGCCCATATTCCATTGCAGGTGATGGGCCAACGTTCGTGTTGAGATCCGCTGAGTTTCCTCGTACTCGTGGAGTTGAATTTGTGGCAGAAATTGCACTGAATTGCAGTCAAATGGTTGTGAATGAAACGAGATTTGTGGAAAATGACGCCACTTCCCGTGTTAACCACTGGTCGTATCATACAGCCCATATTCCATTGCAGGTGATGGGCGAAAGTTCTTGTGGAGATCCGCTGAGCTTCCTCGGCGTACTCGTGGATTTATGAATTTGTGTCAGAAATTGCAGTCGAGTGGACTTCTGTGCGTGTGTTGTGAGTAAATCGCGACGGCTCCCTTCCTTCAGCATCGTCAAAACGCAACATAGAGCATTATTACGCACTCGTTCCATGATTCATGATAATGCCTGGATTCTTTTAAAAACAATCAATGTGTGTTCCCTATCTATCTACATTGTACATGGTTGCAGGTCGTTATTTATAAATCTTGATAATTTCAACACTTTTCTACTCGTATACTGAGTACGCGGTGACTTGAGCCGTTTAGGAAACGGAAGTCTTGGCGAGTGTACAAAAGGTAAACCTATCATTTGTACTTCATAACGGAATTGTGCACAAAAATGCACACACACGTTCGCGCGCACACACACAAGCACACACACAAGCACACACACAAACACTGTACAAACACACACAAAAGTACAAGCACATGTGCACATACACACGCCTCCCCCCCCCCCCCCCCCACACACACACACACACTCAACTCCCCACCCCTGTACTGAGTCTGACAGACATACAATCATGTTTATCCTTCCTTCGCCACCAGTTTCGGATAATGGTGTCAACAACGAGTTGTAAAATATTGGTATTTTAGGACTCCCTGCCCTGAAGACAAGCACAGCGCCGTGGATCGAGCAGATCCGGCCGCGCCGGCCTAGCGTGCTTCACTTTCTGGCCGAGGCAAACATCGTCCGCGTGCGCGCATCCCGTGTCCTCTCCCAGGCTTTTACGACTCCCTGGTGGCAAGCCGTGAACCAGGGAGTCGGTATAGACCCGGGAGGCGACACGCGCATCACTTGTGCACAACCATGATCGACTCAACGATTCAAAATATTACGACCTGCTCGGTGTGGGACAAGTCCGTACATAGGTCATAGCGCCCGGGAAATCCGTACATAGCGTCGTCTTCGTCCTTTCGTTGAACAATTGTGGTCAGACTTTCGATCTCCATTGCCGAAATACAGCCATCTGTGGCCATCGCTGAGGAGTTCACTAATAAAGGGTCTTGTTCACTGGCTTACTCACTGGCTTTGCACTGCCACTCGAACTCTGAGGCACTTTGACCACCTAAGATGAGGTAATCCTTTCTTTACAAATTGCCTCAATATTTTCTCACCTTTAGGGCAATGAAGTAATTTTTTTCCTCGTGACTAACTTCGACCGACCAAGTTGCCCTGTCCCAGTGATCTACAATACTTATATTGCACATTTGTGAAATATTGGACCTATCCAGATAAACGAAATGACTTATATTCGAAATTACATTTTCCAAAGTTTTCCTTCACAAATAGTCCCAATTTGTTCCCACCTTTAGGGCAATGAAGTAATTTTTTTCCTCGTGACTAACTTCGACAGACCAAGTTGCCCTGTCCCAGTGATCTACAATACTTACATGTATATTGCACATTTGTGAAATATTGGACCTATCCAGATAAACGAAATGACTTTTATTCGAAATTACATTTTCCAAAGTTTTCCTTCACAAATAGTCCCAATTTGTTCCCACCTTTAGGGCAATGAAGTAATTTTTTTCCTCGTGACTAACTTCGACAGACCAAGTTGCCCTGTCCCAGTGATCTACAATACTTACATGTATATTGCACATTTGTGAAATATTGGACCTATCCAGATAAACGAAATGACTTTTATTCGAAATTACATTTTCCAAAGTTTTCCTTCACAAATAGTCCCAATTTCTTCTCACCTTTAGGGCAATGAAGTCAATTTTTCTTCAGGACTAACATCGGCTAACAAAGTGGCGCTGTCCCAGTGATCTACAATACTTATAATCATTGCACATGTGAAATATTGGGAGTCACAGAGTGAGGAAATGGCCTAAATTGAAACTTGAACTGTTCTGCCAAGTTTTATGCAGTGAACGCAGGGCTGAGAGCCCGCAAGAGCCATCCCGGAAGATCTTGTGCGCCACCAACCGAACCTTCGGTGAATGTTCACAAGGTTAGAAGCTCGCACAGATAACACACATTGGATGCTAATAGTAATACAATGCACTCAGGAATGTGTGCAAATACGACAGAATTAATTCCAAATAAAGTCAACAATAGCTGCCTCAACACAGTGCTATCAACCTTCCGTATTTTCCATATTTGTACGGAAAATCACTACTTCGTCCGCGCTATGGATTTTGAGAAAAATGTACGGAAAATTGAACGAGATTGATCAGTATGTATAAGCATTGCAAGTGCAAGCTGAGCGATGAAAAGAAGAGAACCGAGTGGAAAGAAAACGCTGCAGTGGAGAGTCCTTAGAAAAGACTTAAAAAATATCAATAATATCGCTGCACGAGATCATCCTTAGGGGCCGTCCGTAAATATCGATGTTTTTTTAGAGACGATATTGGTGCTTCTCTCCCTTGACCCCCCCCCCCCTCCCCCCAGAAGACGCACATGTACATCTAGATCATGGAATCAATATTTTTGCATGCTCATTTTTTTCCTTTTTTTGTCAATAATTAATATGAACCCAAGATGGCAAGTTTGCAGTATTTATATGGTCTAATTGAGAAGGAGAGCATTATGACTTTTTTGGTCGCCCTCGAGAACACTTGTGGCCAGCAGCCTTCTTGTGCTGCATTAGCCCATAGTAGGTGGTGAAGGCTAAGCCACAAGTAGAAGCACCATCCAAATACGAGCACACATGCTCCTTCTGCTGCCTGGATGTAGTGCCTTCACTGCTATGACTCAGGCGGTTGTGGCGAAGCTTATCAGCCGCTGACAAGAAGACATACTTGCAGTGCTCGCATCGCTCCGTTGTACCATTCTCAGCGTCTGTGCCAGCTTGGCGATGGATAAACTGGTCTGCCGGTGCAGCCTTTGCCAAGAGCAAAGTGCCATCCAAGACCATCTGCAGGTAGGTCTTGAAGTGCCCAGGATGTTAAGGGTCCGGTGTAGGCGTGAAAATCCCGCCGCACTCACGCAATAGCTGCATCGCCTGGGGGGAGCGAACCGGGTTGGCGCTGCAGTGCTCACAGCCATCGTCCGTGCACTTGATGAACGTGAGGAGGTGGTGCCTGCGATCAATGTGCTTCATGAGGAAGCAGTAGTCTCTCTTCATACCCATCATTGTTGCGTTGGTTTTGAGAGCCTGCACGCCTGCTTTGCCGAAGGACAGCGACTGCTCTTGGTCATCCGCCTCACGCTCCTTCGAAGGGCTGGTACATGCCACCTGTACGGTTTCAACTGGATAGCCGTCATAGGTCTTACCCTTCCAGTGGCTGGCAACAACAGCAATGGCCTGGTCATGGACGGAGGCTTCCTTCTCTAGTTGCTGCTCAGGTGTCAGGTTTGCTTGCTGGGATGGAGGAGCCTCACCAGGCAAGGCTGCTGGCAGTACCAACCCAGTCAAGTCGTTTGAACGAGGGCTCCAGGCGTGCTCGATGGGATTGAATCGGCTGTGGTAAGGTGCGTAACTCACAGCAACAAGCAGATCCAAGCCAAGTTCCTTCCACAGACTCCCCAGCCTCATCAGGGTGGTGGTTGAGCGAACACTCCAGTCCGGTCCTCCATCGACGATCAGGATCACTGAGTTCTTGCCCATTGACTGCTGCTCAGCAATGAGTGGACGAATATCAGCAGCATGAGCCGTTATGGACGATGAGAAGAACTTGGATGAACGGAGGTATATGTGCAATGGACCTGTTCGAGGCCAACTGTAGTGGAGACGACCACACTTATCACGGACAAAGTGCTGCCTGTCGTCATCAGGTGAGACTTGGGTGTCACTGGAAACGGAGCATGGCCCACAGCTACGACTACGGCGACGACTGCCCATAGATGAGGCGGCTAGTCGGGGTGGGAGACTGCTCGAGCGAATTCGTGATGAACCAGGCTTCTTCAGTACCTGCATGTACCCGGACGGGATCAGCTTGTTGTTCCGTAATGGGAAATCATGGTCGGGATAGTGCGGTTCATCCCCAGTGGCGAAGAATCTGCGGATTTGGTGGTAGCGTGACACTGCCATTGCACCTACATTGATCTTATTCATATCGTCGCAGCTGAATGCAGCCACTTCGTTGTTGAACTGCTGCCCGAACTCCATACACAGGTTCACTTGTGCAGCACAGTGCTGAACATGGCCATGGCTGTGAGAAGGAGCATCGTTCTTCTTGCTTGCTACACGGGCCTGTACAACTCCTTGGTAGCGTGAGGCATTGATCGTGCCTTGCCGGGGAGGAAGCATCAGTTGGTGCACAGTGGTCCGGGATATGCCAATTTCTTTGAGACCAGGAACCGTGTCTAGGAGATGCTGCCGCAAGCTTCCAAGGGATACGCCAACCGAGTTGGCAACTTCCGTCCTCCGTCGCTCTTGGGCACTCCATCCATGCTGCTGCAGGTACTTTAGAGCACACTCCGCAATAGAAGGGAACGTGAAGTGGCGGGAATTCCTTCCTGGTTTTCGTGGCGGGCCATACACAACAGGCACAGCTGGTGGTGAAGGTGCGGCATCTGTACACTCTTCTTCACCGGTAGACTCTTGGTCGGGTTTGCCGAAGAAGAGAAGCTCATGGAGCACTGATGACGATGGCATCACGAACTCCCATGCGTCAACTACTACAGTATCGTGATACTGGCCATTCTGCTTGCACTTCTTAATGGACAGCACAGGAAAGAATGCAAGCAGCTGCTCCTCAGACGACTGCAGATTGGCGGTCAGCGAGCCGGGGGTATACTTGTGTTCTTCTTCCACTTCCTCCAGCATCACAGCCAGCGGTAGCATTGTCTGCTGTGAGATCCGAGATCCGCAAGACTGCAACGCTGCAGTAGACAGCACACCAGTGGAATCTCCAGACGCTCCATCTGAAACTGTGTCGAAGCAGTCAGCCCAGGACTTGTTTGTTCCAAGTACAGTGTGGAGCTTGACATCATTGGCGTCACTGTGGACATGCTCGGTGACACAACGGCGAAGACGAAGAGCAACCTGACTGTTCCTCATCTCAATTGGCCGGCAGTGGTCGACAAGCTGTGATCTGTATTTCACAAGTGCCATGGTTGCCTCTGTCAGCAAGGCTGATTTCCGTTGGAGAGACAACTGAGTTTGAGCACCAAGAATGTTTCCAGCTGGTACAACAATAGCAGCAACAGACTTCAATGTCTCAGCCAGAGCAAAGACCATCTTCTGTGCTGACTCCATTCCATCTTTAACGGATGATGTTTTCTTCGACCAACCAACGCCTGTTTCAACATGAGCGAGGTACTTTTCCTTGGCGTTCTGAAACCGGGCATGTACTCGAACGAACTCCTTGAACTCAGTCATAAAGCAGGCCTGTTCGACAACCTCACGGGTCAGCAGCTTTTCAGCGCTAATGCCAACGGACTCCAGAAAGGTAGTCTCAGCATTCGATGTGGGGGCAGTCAAAGGCATCTCAACGGGAGTAACAACATTCGTTGCAGCAGCAGCAGGAGTTACGGAAGAGGTCGATTCGACCACCACACAGTCGGGTGATTCTGGCTGCTGAATGCCCAGCCATGACTGGCTGCTCTCTTGGGCCGCTTTCCATTTGCCAACCTCAGCAACGAACTCGCGGACACCGGCTTCATTGTCCTTTAGACTACTCCATTTTGCCTGCGCTTGTCGAACAACATGTGCACGGACTGCGCCATCACCATAACGTTCCACGAACGCATCAATGAACTCTTCGTATGAAGAGGGATTCGACTTTTTGTAAATTCCTGTATCGACTACACAACCCCCAAACAACGTCAACTGTTTCGTTTTCCGTTTCTTGGGCGGTGGTGAAGACGACATTTTCACAGCTAACCTGTCACTTTGCCATGGCCATGCGGTTCACAACTTCCTCAACTTCTCTCTCGACAAAGAACAAACTTCAGGCACGGCCAGTCAAAATTCACATTTCTTGTATAGCCATTTAGACGTCCGCGTGCAGGGATCGGCGAAACTTCAGATATTTACATCGATATTTTTCTGATGCTCGAAAAGACGCACATGGCTCAAACCCCCTCCCCCCCCCCCCCCCCCCCCCCCAGACGCACCAATATTGTCTCTAAAAAAACATCGATATTTACGGACGGCCCCTTATAAGTTATAACGTCAGCTGATCGTACTGTGGTTGATTCATATGGCGGTAAATACACACCTGCCTACACACGCTCTCTAAACTCAAAAGTTATTCTGGCACAGAGCTCTCCTTCCCGCCACCACCACCATCATCAGTTCGCGTCTGGTGCCTAGTCGATGCAGGGTGAGTGGTGTCCGACATAGCAGGCTGGTACATCAGGTAGCGTATGGCGCATAGCAGATGACACAGCAACAACATAGCTTGATTGCGACGTACCTTTCGTCCCAGCTGGACTCATCAGGCAATCTTCTTCTTAGATGTCTTCACAAGGAGCTTGACTCGGGAGAATGAAGTTGAAGACTCCACTGCAACTGCACTTATGGTTGGTTCATATGGTGGTAAATACACACCTGGCAATATGGGGGTAAATACACGCCTGCTCAGACACGCTCTCTAAACTGCAAAGTTATTCTGGCACAGAGCTCTCCTTCTCACCACCACCACCACCACCACCATCAGTTCACGCCTGGCGCCTAGTCGATGCATGGTTAGCGGTATCCGACATAGCAGGCTGGCACATCAGGTGCACATAGAAGATGGCAACGACATAGCTTGATTGCGACGTACATTTCGTTCTCTCGGTTGTGCTGTTGCCTGAAAAAGGAAATAAGACAATGCATCCACATGACACAGACAAGTAATTACTGTTACAAATAATGCATACTGCTTGATAACAGAGAAAGAAAGTCAGTGGTCACACAAGTTTTTGGTCGTCCCTGAAACGAAGATCGTTCCAGGGGGGGGGGGGGGGGGGGGGGAGCTAAAATCTCAGTCGACTGACGCTATGCATACACATGTACATGCATGCGATTTTCGTCGTCCATTCATTTCGGAGGGTGGAGAGGAGGTCCGAGTACGAAATGAATGATGTTTTTTTCAGGGATGACTAATCACTTTTACGATGACCCCTTATTGCATCAATTTATCGTCTGAACTGCGCAATTGAGTCCCACTTTTATTATGTTGGGTCCAGATTTCAAGACTCGTGAAGTTCGAGGCAAAAAGCAGGCCGATGAAGGGACGCCAGTAATTCAGTCTAGTCCGGTGTCATGGAGAGGGGCCGATGAACCGGCAACAAGAGAATTCAATACGCATGCTACTCTTCAGTTCATTGCTGGGGAAGACTACTCAAGGCCACGTCACTCCGGCAATTCAATGTACAAATCAGCAGCAACACTTGCAAACGTATTCCTACCAGCTGACCAGCAAGTTACCAGCAATCAGCTCTTCAAATAATTTCAACTTAACAGGAGAGGAGATGGACAGATCGGAAAGTATCGTGTCAAGCTCGGGACAACACACGTCCGGCCCTATGTAACAACAGTGGAAAGTGCGTGCCATGGTATATTTTCGAAGGCATATCAAGAACCAGCTAATGTGGACTGGGAGTCCATTTGCATCGTCCGATCAGCTGCTACAAGTGCCGTGAGCCAATGGCAAACACGTTTGACAGAGACTACTACCTCTACTGAATGCAACTTTGGCATGGCAGAGATCTACAAGCACGTTATCTTATCTAGCAATAGAGTTGTATCCTCGTATGACTATGTGAAGTGTGAGGTCGTACTGTACTGCAGACGCGTCTACGACCTGGTTGGAAATGTACGCAACAGTTCCCACCCTCTTGACCAGAGATCGCACACACCCTAGGGTTTTGATGGGTTTGTACGACTCCCAGCTCTTGACTTGTGTTGGGTGTACGAGACGCACGCACAGTTTTCTTAGGGTGAGTACTTTTTCATGTAGTACTGAATGCGGCAAGCAGGACTCGCCCATCCGCCCCTCCCCAAATGGATCTACTCGAATGGTTCCGGAGGTAGGGGTGCTCTGGTGGGATTTTACGACATACACAAGCGCGCACACACGCACACAATATACACACGCACGCACACACATACACACGAACGCACACTATGTCGCACGTCTTGGGCATGGCTTCGTGAATACAAATAATAATTTAATGTTATAATTTATAGGATCCAAATGTTAGAGCAGCTTTACAAAACCTACCGTTCAATACCGGATCATCTTGTGACAGCTTCCTTGCAACACCCATGACTTGACCCCACTTCGTCTTGACGTCGGGAAATCGTTCACACCGGAGTTGGGACACGACTCATTGAAATCCAGGCCTATCTGCAGCTGGGAGCAGGACAGAGCTGATGGACGTCAGCAGCGGCTGTAGAACAACCATAAACGAGTCTTCTTTCTCCGCAGTCAGGCGGGACAGCAGCTTTGCAACGCAAGCTTCTTGCCTTCTGTGGGTCTTTAGCGGCTGGGATTCGGAACGCTCCGTAGAAACCATTGAACAAGTACTGCACTCTATCAACCCACAAGTATTTCTTCCAATTCATGATTATTCGCAACTTTTTATGCAGTACGCGCACCAGATCAGAAGCCGCTAAGTAGCAAGGTTGAAAGTTTCAAGACAAATTGAAAAATATAATAACATAGAAAATTAGAATTCAAACCATACCTGTGGCCCAAGCCAATACAGACTGAGTGTTCACGCGAAGTCAACGTAGATCTACGTCAGCTGAGGTTTCCTTAGGATCAGGAGGTGATTCTTGACCCGGATCTGGATCGCGATCAGCAGCACTCTCTGCCTCAATCACGATCATCAAATGCAACTAATTACTTGGAAAAGTAGTTCATTCTTCTTCTTCTTTTCGAGCTACGATTTCCCACGATCCTATCGATCCTGCGCGAGTCCGTTCCCCAAGGAGTGCACTCCCAAAGTCCCATGGCATACGCGGAGTAGTTGGTTTATAACTCAGGGCACGCACCGGGGATATCTGAGGGAAAAGTGGGAGAAAGTGCCGCGAGTCAATCATAGTCGGCCCGGCCCGGAAGGCCTCGTGTCGCCTCCCGGGTCTATACGACTCCCTGCCGTGAACCCTAAACTTGCCATATCGCCGATTTCCTGATCCCGTTTCCATGGCGACTACAGGTGATGACGCACATTCTGCTTAGCTACGTGAGAGAGAAGGTCGATCACTGCAGAATTGTGTCATTTTCAGTTGTCTTCTTGTATTCACGAAGTGAAAGAAGTGTACTGTGTTCAATGCTGTTAGTGCCGTGAACTGTTTATTAGTAGTCCTCTCCGTTGTGTACTGGGACGTGACACCGACAGGGGAAAGCTGGAGTGCGGAGACGTTAGCTGGCAAGCGAAAATCGTGACGAACCAAGTGCTGAAATCTTGGTTGGGACAAATCAAACGTTCAGCATTTACCTCAACCAAGGACATGCCGTTTGCTCTTTCCACTTCCTGAAGATGGATGCGCTGCCTGCTGGAGACTCTCCTATCTCTCGTAACAGCTTCTGAAGCCAGGTGAGACGACGGGTAGTGGAGATTAGCGAACGAAATAATGTCGTATGTTTTGAAATTTTTGCTGAACATTTCTCAGGAGAGATGGCGAATACCAAGCATCTTCTCCTAGTCTAGAGAAACCATTTCGTAGGCTACATTCCGCCTAGGGAAATGGCTGGGGAGGACACACTTGGAGGAGAACGAAGTAAGTGATCTTGTTTATGTTGTTCTTTGGTATTGCAATCTTATGTTTGACGAACATACGGCATGGTGCATAGTTGGTCGTTGAGTGCCTGCATGTGCATGTATAAGTGTGTGCTGATAAACACTTCCTATGCAAGAATCTGACACTCATGCTCTCTTTCTTTCTTGCGGTATGTGCGCACGTGTGTGTGTGTGTGTGAGTGTGTGTGTGTGTGAGAGAGAGAGAGAGAGAGGGAGAGAGTGTGTGCAGGAGCAGCGTGGAGCATGCCAGTGTGATCGCTGTGGCCGTTGCTTTCTTAGCTGTGTCGTTCTTGCCCGTCACAAATGTGTGGCTCAGCCCCCAACGACAGTGGAGCCGTGTTGTGGTGAATACTGTGTGTCCCGCGACCGCTGCTTCCGTTCGGTCCAGGCAGGAATAGACACCGCTGCTGAAGCTCTCCCGGCCGTACGTCAGTCTCGTGGCAGATGACCCGAACTCTCATTTTGTGTGTGTGTGTGTGGTGTATGTATATGTATGTGTGTTGCTCCCTACGTAGCCGGACAAACTCTTGTTTTTGTGTCCCGGACGCCATGGGGCGGCGTTCTCCCATTCTCTCTCCACTGCCCCTCCGGGCCCACGTGGCTGTGACTCGACAGGGCAGGGCAAGTGTGTGTATGGTGCATGGTGTGTGCTGGCATGTCTGTATAAATATGTTGGACAGGAATTTGTTCACCCACAACGTTGACGGAAAACCATGCTAGGTGTTGCTGGAATGTATGGAGTCTGCGAGCACTTACAATAACTTACGTCATGTCACAACAAAGAACGGTGCAGTGTTTGACCCTCATGTAAACATGATGGTGATGGTACCTCACCTAAGCTACCCATGAAGCTAGAAAGAACATCAGGTGAACAGAATTGTACCAGAGGAAAGCATCTATTGCCCGAACTTCTTCATATGAAATGAACAATACCCTTCTCCATAGAGACAACATGCAGATGAAGTGTATGGAAAAATAATATATAAATAGGCCATTCACTGAGGGCATGGAATGATCTCTACGTGTAGATTGGATAGACACATGCACGTCTGCAAGGAAAGCATTTGTTCATGGGTTAGTTCATGGGCTGATTGAGTTCACATGGACTAAGTTCATATAATGCCATCTCCCCTGAGCAGCAAAAATTTCAAAACATACGACATTACTTGATTTCGTTCGCTAGTCTCCGCTACTCGTCGTCTCACCTGGCTTCAGAAGATGTTACGAGAGATAGGAGAGTCTCCAGCAGGCAGCGCATCCATCTTCAGGAAGTGGAAAGAGCAAACGGCATGGTCCTTGGTTGAGGTAAATGCTGAACGTTTGATTTGTCCCAACCAAGATTTCAGCACTTGGTTCGTCACGATTTTCGCTTGCCAGCTAACGTCTCCGCACTCCAGCTTTCCCCTGTCGGTGTCACGTCCCAGTACACAACGGAGAGGACTACTAATAAACAGTTCACGGCACTAACAGCATTGAACACAGTACTTCTTTCACTTCGTGAATACAAGAAGACAACTGAAAATGACACAATTCTGCAGTGATCGACCTTCTCTCTCACGGAGCTAAGCAGAATGTGCGTCATCACCTGTAGTCGCCATGGAAACGGGATCAGGAAATCGGCGATATGGCAAGTTTCCCTTGCCGTACGCAAGCGAGAGATATACCATCGGAACCGATATCCAATTGTCTTTCATCTGAGCCCTACCTGAAAAATCGATGCACTTCCCCTTTAAGCAAACACATGTTGTGCATCGCAAATTCCAGTAACTGGAAGGCACTAGTCACTAGGGTCCTTGCTACGCGTTAAAAACTCGCAAACTCTTTGCTGGGTTAAACCGGTTATTGATTACTCAGGAAATGTATCAATGGCGTAGCGACAGAGATTTATGCAGTCCAAAAATTGCAAGACGGAAAAGATTAGCGAGGAATTTTGTTTGACGTGTCTTGCCAGGACTGAATTCAATGTGCGGAATTTTATTTCAATGTGCGGAATTTTATTTGCCTTATTTATACGAGATTTTAATTCGCGGTACACTGCTAGTTATCGGTGTAATAATATTATTACTTTTTGCGCTTTGAATGCAGATTTGCCTGTCAGGGTCCGATGAATACAGGTGACGACAATGGAGGTAGCGGAGGGGATGTGGGACGTTTGAGAACACATTGTTTCTTTTTGGAAGCCATTGGTAGTGTCCAGCGGATAATCATCATCATCATCATCACAAGCATATAGCCCTAAGGCCGTCGGGGCGTCACAGAGGAAGTATGAACAAGGGAGTGCCATAAACATCGATCGCGTGCAGGGACTGCACGTCAAGTGCAGTCCATGAAATAATATTATCAAGCCATGACATTCTGGGCCTGCCTCGGCCACGACCTCCAGCAACACAACCCTGAAGGACAGTCAATGACAAACAGTCGGAACGAACGGATAATGCCGGCATTCTATTCGGCATTGTGAGACTTTCGGAGCATTATGGAGCATTAGAAAGGAACAAGACGAGCATTATGTGAGGTTTGAGCTTCATAACGAGTTTCATAGTGGATGATGTCGGGAATTCTCAGGTTTTTGGCAACAATCGGCTAAAGCCATGAGGTGCAACGCCATGTATTGTACCGGCACATGACTTTGTGATTGTGTAGACACGAAACACCTTTAAGGCTTTAGCACTAATGCTACATTTACCTGACCACACAATGCCATTGCTACATAACGTCTTTATGTAGCAATGTAGTCAGGTAAATCATGTGCTGTAGCATGCAGCCCAACGTTACAAGTGAGGCTGTTACACAAAATCCGTAACGATGATTTACGAGGAGATTTTTTAGAAATCATGGAGAGCCATGGAGGAGAGTAGACGTACCCGAAGTGAATATCAAACAGACGAGGAGGAGTTTCCTTTTAATAGAAAGTGTAATGCCATAGGCTCTGGCCATAGCATCCCTTGCGATACTGAAGTAAACACTGATCCACAGATAAATTTGGACCTGGACGAAGGAGCGGCTATAAACAGAAGAGCTTGTTCCAAATAGCTGCCTTTGCCCAGTCCAGCTCAGCAGGCTGGAAAAGAAGTAGAATTTCTCTTGGACGCAATACCAAGTCGATTTGGTGCGCTCAGCAGCGCATGTCTTACTTTCCTAGTGAAGCACGCACAGTTCGTCGTGGAGGATTGTAATGCAAGGCCTACAGCCAAGTGCTATCAGAAAAGAAGAGTATTGTGGCCAACCATTTGTCTCCACGCAACCTCAGGAGAACAAGACAGCGGAAGCAGAGGATGTAGAGCGGCAAAATAACTTCTGACAACGTGTGTTCGGGATGTCTGCAAATGGGAGGGATCTCGTCTCGATCTGAGATCGTCTCTCAGGAACTGGCCTCACGTGAGCTGTTTCAGATGAAGACATAATTATTTCACAGATTGGAAGGAGTGACAGCTTCTCGGCAGGCAGGAATATTACTTCCTATGATAAGCTTCCAGCACCCAAATGATCCCCAGCAATAATGGTTTCACCTCTCACTACATGGATAAGCAAAGGAAAAGATTTGATAATCCCATTATTCAGACACAGCCCTGCATCAAAGTTACGATGGAGAGCAGCCAATGGAGACGCGATCATGTCTTATAGTGCTAAGAAGTGGTGGAGCTCGTGAGAGATAATGTAGAGGGAGATCGACTAAATGCATCCTTTCCTGGAAGTTTGACAATGTGCAGCCATTCTTCCCTTTTTGGTCCAAACCAAGAGCCTTATAGCCCTTGCTTATGCATTATAATCAGCATTATGAGGTATTTGTTGGAGCATTATGATTAGCATTATACGAACATTTTTGGAGCATTATCCGCTGGACCCTAGTGGGGAGTCTGGGGACTGGCTTATGGCTAGCTATTAAAATATGAATAAATAATAAGAAGAAAGTAAGCAGCAGCACTCGGCACTAGAAAATTCGGCGTCAACTTCACCACCACCACATTTGCGCTCTGCGCCAACCACGTTCATTCCCCACAACAGCAACAAGAGGTTCGGAGTACTGAAAGTATTTTAATTCCTTCTGACAGCTGTGTCGGTCATCATATCAGAGAAGGTAGAATGATGAATGGCTCGAAAAAGAAATAAATCACCTATTTCTTACTGACTCTTGCCACAAGATGGCGCGTCAAGATACTCAAAGTGTGAAAAATAAGGTGTAAAACTCAAGGACTAGCTAAATTCCCCTTCTTTTATCAAATGCCCAAGGATCCAAAGTAGGGTCCGGCGTATTCTGCCGGCAGACTTGAAAATTGGCAGAATTCGGTACTTTTTCTGGTATGTTTCATGCATGTTTGGTATGTGGATAAAGACATGGAGCAGAATTCCTGGAATTGCCCGCCATAAGGTTTGTATGGTTCTGCCAATAGGGACCTTTCGCACCACGCGTACGGATACGAAACGAAT
The DNA here is from genome assembly GCF_964019385.1 of Sycon ciliatum. NCBI lineage: Eukaryota > Metazoa > Porifera > Calcarea > Leucosolenida > Sycettidae > Sycon > Sycon ciliatum. Next base: position 18,277,894 of record NC_088654.1, on the reverse strand, counting down.
ACTGGTTCGTCACCTGGGTTCGAGGATTCGTCAGAGTCCCTGCGGAGAACTCATTTTCACGAATGGAAGCCTCTTCATTCGTGGCGTGCTCCGAATCCGTCAGGTACACATTTATTTGGATAAGTACACATTTTTCCCTTGATTCCATGATCCATGAACGTGTACGTAAAAACCCGTACGCCAAGCTACCGGCCGTATTCGTAGTTGCCATGCACATTTGCATGACGAGTTGCGAAACCTGAAATCTGTTTTCAACGAAACGATTACGAGCCGAATCAAACTTTCGTTTCGCATTCGATTCGTAGCAAATGCGAAAGGTCCCTATTATCACAGCTCTTCGAGCAGAATCTGCCACCTTTTCGAGCATTATCCGCCGGTCCCTAAATTCCAAAGGTGTAAACTTTACTATTTTTACCACTCCATGACTGGCATTTCAACGTGAGAATGAACCCGTGGCCGTAATCCCCGCCCCCCCCCCCCCCCTTCGGACGGGCCCCGGCTCCACGACACAGTCCAGCCCCGGCTAGTAGCCCTTTCCCAAAGGTGCTTGCCCTTTTTCGCCCTTTTGGCCCTTTTTGGAAAAGGCAGTTTCTTTCACCCTTTATTACGTTTTTTTGGTGAAAATCGCCCTTTTTGAGCTTTTTTTAGCTGAAAAAGTGCTAAAATCTGTTTGCTCATGCATGCGGTCACAGTTTCCGAGTGCTCGATGTGGATGGGCCTTGGCACGCTGCATTTTCGGGGGGGGGGGGGGCAACAAGTTGGTGAAGCTTGTACAGAATGCTGGAAAAGTGGGTTTTTTGAACTTTACTTCCTGTTTTGCCTTTCGTGGACCCATAAATGGAAGAGTGTGTATTCATTTCTCAGCTTGGGTTAATATCTGAACATGTATCATGGCTATCCTTCACTGAAAAAAGAGCACTTTTTGCCTGTTTTCACTGAAAAAAGAGCACTTTTTCAGCATATTTTGAGGGACGCGAAAAGCACTAAGTGCGAATTAAAAGAGCACCTTTGGGAAAGGGCTACCAGCTAGCCCCGGACCAAGCGCGACCTTTTCTGCCACACAGTACGAGTCGTAGTCAGTAGTTTTCAGTGACCGTATCTCTTAATTTGCTGGCCAAAAACCCTATATATAGGATTTGAAAATATGTGACCTGTATGCCGTTGTTATTGGTTATCATGAGTCATTCATGACCCATAATAACGGCATGATGGTTTTCATAGAAGCTGTAAATATGTTTGAGGCATGAATGTGACTTTTTAGATTCATAGGACATCATGAATACCCATTTTCAGCTAGAATTGGAACTTTGAGCAGCATTGTTAAGCTGGTGTCATGGAAACGACTGAAGCAGTGAATGAGCAAAAGAACATTACAGGTGTGGCACGGGGTGGTTTCATGACGACATATCGCACATGCCGTCGTGAAACTACCAGTTTTAAGGATAAAACAAGGTCCATTAAAATCTCAAATCCTATATAAAATATTCGAAAAATAGGGCACAGGCCTTAGAAATATTGCGCAAGGAGATGAGCTTTAGATGTTAGCATTTGAAAAAATTATCTTATTCAACTCTCCATATCTATGGTTGATAAATATGGTGGTAAAGACACACCTGGCAATATGGCGGTAAACACACGCCTGCCCACACACGCTCTCTAAGCTGCAAAGTTCTAGCACAGAGCTCTCCTTCTCACCACCACCACCATCAGTTCGCGCCTGGCGCCTAGTCGATGCATGGTTGGCGGTATCCGACATAGCAGGCTGGTACATCAAGTAGCGCATGGCACATAGGAGATGACACAGCAACGACATAGCTCGATTGCGACGTACGTTTCGTCCCCGCTGGACTCATCAGGCAATCTTCTTCTTGGATGTCTTCATACGGAGCTTGACTCGGGAGAATGAAGTTGAAGACACCATTCTTCTTCAACTTCATTCTCCCGAGTCAAGCTCCGTATGAAGACATCCAAGAAGAAGATTGCCTGGTGAGTCCAGCGGGGACGAAACGTACGTCGCAATCGAGCTATGTCGTTGCTGTGTCATCTCCTATGTGCCATGCGCTACTTGATGTACCAGCCTGCTATGTCGGATACCGCCAACCATGCATCGACTAGGCGCCAGGCGCGAACTGATGGTGGTGGTGGTGAGAAGGAGAGCTCTGTGCTAGAACTTTGCAGCTTAGAGAGCGTGTGTGGGCAGGCGTGTGTTTACCGCCATATTGCCAGGTGTGTCTTTACCACCATATTTATCAACCATAAGTACAGCTGCGGTGGTGTCTTCAACTTCATTCTCCATATCTACTAAGACCTAACACGGAAGAATTGGTCACATACGTTTCCCTATGCTCGTGCCACAGCCACAGCAGCCACACCCATTCTGAGTTGAAAAATATGACCAAAATCCTATATATAGGATTTAGCAAATTAAGAGATACCATACAGTTATACGCAATTACGTAGTAGTAGTAGTAGTAGTAGTAGAATTTATTATTTTGATAGGGAAGGCCCTACAGACGTTGCCGTCTTGTTACAGGGAACCCTAAGTGCTCTTTACAGAGCGAAACGAAAACGGATAGATGCTCAACCTGACGACACGAGACAGGCAGAGAATTCCACCTATCAGCGCCAAGGAAAGAAATAGAGAACATGCCATATCTAGTGGTAGCAGCGGGCAAAGAAAGTGAAGAGAATGATTGCCCTCTAGTGCGCCTCTCGGTGCAAGTAGCAGCCGACTGGAGGGTGAACATTGAGGAAAGAAGAGGACTTGTAAGCTGATGAATACAGCGGAAAACAAAAATAAAAAGCCTCAAGTTTAGACGAGATTCGAGGGAGTATAACTTAGCGTGCCGCAAAACAAAGACGTAACGCATGCCAGTCGATTGTAGATCAAGACGTCCTAGGGCACGCATCCATCTCAACCCAATATTGGTCTGGAGGTGGTTGAGGCTCGGCTTTCCTCATAGACGGACTCATCTTCTTCTTTTGTGATCAGTGTGCAATTGAACTGTCTTTTTCCTTTTCTCTGTTTATTCTTTTTACCAGGCGTGGGCCATCCGCTGGACTATAAAAATGGGTGCCTTATTATTTTTCTCTTTTTTCATCATGCATTCATTTAGAAAAGCGATCCTGTCAGCTTTTCTATTATTGTGTTCACATGGCGCTACCTAACGACACCGCTATTCAGACACGTTGTCTACGTAGCTACGTAAGTTTCTACGTAAGATGCTCGGTACCTGGTCCTGGACCAGGGAGCTACTCCATGGCTCTACCGGTATTATAGCAATAAAAACTGCTTTATGGCAGTTTTCTAAAAAAAGTTATTGTGTTCTACAGTAGAGTCGCGTGCCCAAGAACGTTGTTTCCAAGGGGTTAGCCTGGGACGTTCTTATTTCTCAGCAATCTGGCTGCGTTCTTATATATAGCACGTTCTTAGAAACAATCCGTACCGGATCATATGTATCCCACAAGCTGCCAGAAAACCAACACCGCCGTTCTTAGCTTTAGGCTGTGGCGTTCTTAGAATGTCAGGCTGGACGTTCTTGGGCTCCACGTTCTTCAGCGCGCGACTCTACTGTAGTCCATGGACCCCGTCTAAAAAGTAAGAAATTAACGAAATGTGATAACCGAAAATTAAAATTTCACACAAAACCTCACTATAATCACAACACTTGAAATGCTGCTTTCAACACTAAACTTGTACTGCACCAACAATTGGCAACATGCATGCATAGGAAAGAGGATCACGAGGAGAAAAGGTCTTCTACGGTACATGTAGCTTTTCATTCTGTGTGTGATTATTGTGAGGTTTTGTGTGAAATTTTAATTTTCGGCTATCACATTTCGTTAATTTCTTACTTTTTAGACGGGGTCCATGGACTACAGTAGAGTCGCGCGCTGAAGAACGTGGAGCCCAAGAACGTCCAGCCTGACATTCTAAGAACGCCACAGCCTAAAGCTAAGAACGGCGGTGTTGGTTTTCTGGCAGCTTGTGGGATACATATGATCCGGTACGGATTGTTTCTAAGAACGTGCTATATATAAGAACGCAGCCAGATTGCTGAGAAATAAGAACGTCCCAGGCTAACCCCTTGGAAACAACGTTCTTGGGCACGCGACTCTACTGTAGAACACAATAACTTTTTTTAGAAAACTGCCATAAAGCAGTTTTTATTGCTATAATTTCTTTTGTTTTTTCTGTCACCAATCAATGGAATGCCCTATATCAATATGTAAATGATAGCCTTCACATCAATACCGTTTTATACGCATTGATGTGCAAGCCTTTTCTTGCAGAAAATGGCACTAGCATAATGCATGTTCTTCGGCGGGGAAACATGTGAGTCGTGGTCTGGTGGTGGTGACACTTTTTTTATACGGAGGTCATTCTGTGCATGTTGCAACTTGCTGTTGCAGAATTTCATGACTCTTTGAGAAATGTAGCCAGGTGCGTGTCGCAGATGTTTTTGTTGATTCTGTGTTCATAATGGTTTAAAATCATGGGTTATCGTGATAAGGTCATCCAGCATCATTTTGCACTGAAATGGTAATCCTGTTGATGCCGATACAACTTTTGGAAGTAGTTCAATGACTTCAAACTGTTAGTCCACGATTTTCTAAAACAACACAGCAAAGGAGGAACAATAAACATGTATTAAAATGTAAACGAATACATTGCTGAGTCCAAAACCTCGTTCCAACAACTACACTGATCCTGAGGAGAAAAGGGGCAAGGCTATGGTTCGAGGTACTGATACTGAGAGATAAACAAAGCACTCCATGATAATAAAATCTTATACATCTTTTGGTGAGTATGAATGATATCCAGTCGAACCTCTTTAGGACAAACACCAAGGGACCGATGGTATCTATTCTGTGAGTTTGTCTTAACCTATTTTATAACCAGTGAATACAATTATTTCTCCAATAGACATACGAATAGATTTCTTCTACAGCGAAAGATTCTAAGCCACACCGACTCATTGACTCGTCTCGTATGAAACAAACGAGTCACTAGAGAGGTTCTGCAAAACGAAAATGCGTACGAACCTTCGCTCTACATCATGAAGTGCGAAACTTCGCACGAACTTTCGCAACTTTGGACGCGAAACTTGCGGGGAACGCGAAATGAACTGTCGTAGGAAATTTCCTGAGATCGGGTCATGGCGTACGTGCACTTGGCCCGCGCAAACTACGAAAATGTGCAGAACGCAAAGTCCGTGCAAAAATTCGTACACACTTTCGCAAGGACTGTCGCGAAACTTCGTTCGAATTTTCGTTTTGCAGAACCTCTCTACTGAACCTTTCTTTAGCAACATGACGGCAACTGAAACAGCAACAGAGAAAGTACGATACATGTACTGCACATTCTTGCTGGTACTACAAACAGATTGCAGATCGTAATTCTTGCTTTGGCGGCACGAAACTTTATTTGGGGCAGTGCAATCTCGGCGGTACTCACAAATCAAACAGCCCAGACTCAAGTAAACAAATTTAAACATACAAGTACGAGATTTTCACGAGACGAGACTGCACCCATTGGCTTGTTTCGTATGAAGCAAACAAGTTACTGAACCTCTCCACAATGGAGATTTTCTCTGATATGCGAATTTATTTGGCCAACTCGGTCAATGAGTCCTTGAACCTTTCCCTCCAGATTGGGAACTGCCAACGATAGTATGCCACTGACCAGTGCCTTACTTGTAACGTACCAATGTACAATGAATATGAGTAATTCGAAAACACATCTAACATAAGCCTTACCGTCAAGAAGGTGAACTCGCGTTCTTCGCACACTGTAGGCAAGGGCAAAGAGATAAAAATGGATCTAAATCCGAATAAAATCAGCACACGTTTCCGTAAATGAAAGGGTGAGCATAAGCAAATGAATCGAAGGAAACTGGTCAACTCAGAGATCACCTGTCATCGAGTATTCCGTAAAAGGAGGCCTCGGCAGCGGAAAAGCTAAATTTAGAAAGGAGATCCTGTCAGCTTTTCCATTTTTTATTGCCGCTGATTCCGCCCAAAATCAGCACACTTTTCGTAGATGAAAGAGTCAACACAAGCAAATGAATCAAAGGGAACTGGTCAACTCACCTGTCATTGAGTAATATTCCGCGAAAGGACGTCTCAGCAGCGCCGAAACGAAATAAGCCAGGCCAGGAGACGAAATATCCGAAACAGCTCATGCAAGAAGCAGTTCCAAAGAAGGAAGTTCCTCGTGCATGCACATCCGAAAAGGCAACAACAAAAAGTCTGCAATGCACACGCATGCGGCCAGCCGGCCGCGCGATGGTAGGAGCCATGATGATGATGGAGTAGCTCCCTGGTCCAGGACCAGGTACCGAGCATCTTACGTAGAAACTTACGTAGCTACGTAGACAACGTGTCTGAATAGCGGTGTCGTTAGGTAGCGCCATGTGAACACAATAATAGAAAAGCTGACAGGATCGCTTTTCTAAATACCATCGCGCGGCCGGCTGGCCGCATGCGTGTGCAGACATTTTGTTGTTGCCTTTTCGGATGTGCATGCACGAGGAACTTCCTTCTTTGGAACTGCTTCTTGCATGAGCTGTTTCGTTTCGGAGCTGCTGAGACCTCCTTTCGCGGAATATTACTCAATGACAGGTGAGTTGACCAGTGCCCTTTGATTCATTTGCTTGTGTTGACTCTTTCATTTACGAAAAGTGTGCTGATTTTGGGTGGAATGCAATAAAATATGGAAAAGCTGACAGGATCTCTTTTCTAAATTTAGCTTTTCCGCTGCCGAGGCCTCCTTTTACGGAATCCTCGATGACAGGTGATCTCTGAGTTGACCGGTTTCCTTCGATTCATTTGCTTATTATGCTCACCCTTTCATTAAATTTTACGGAAACGTGTGTTGATCTTATTCGGATTTAGATCCATTTTTATCTCTTTGCCCTTGTCTACAGTCTACAGTGTGCGAAGAACGCGAGTTCACCTTCTTGACGGTAAGGCTTGTTGGATGTGTTGTCGAAATACTCATATTCATTGTACATAAGTACGTTACAAGTAATGCACTGGTCAGTGGCATACTATCGTTGCCAGTTCCCAATCTGGAGGGAAAGGTTCAAGGACCCATTGACCGAGTTTGCAAAATAAATTCGCATATCAGGGAAAATCTCCAGAGTCTGGGCTTTTTGATTTGTGAGTACCGCCGAGATTGCACTGCCCCAAATACAGTTTCGTGCCGCCAAAGCAAGAATTACGATCTGCAATCTGTAGTACCTGCAATAATGTGGAGTACATGTATCGTACTTTCTCTGTTGCTGTTTCAGTTGCCGTCATGTTGCTAAAGAAAGGTTCAGTACAGTAGAGTCGCGCGCTGAAGAACGCGGAGCCCAAGAACATCCAGCCTGAAATTCTAAGAACACCACAGCCTAAAGCTAAGAACGGCGGTGTTGGTTTTCTGGCAGCTTGTGGAATACATATGATCCAGTACGGATTGTTTCTAAGAACGTGCTATAAGAACGCAGCCAGATTGCAGAAAAAATAAGAACGTCCCAGACTAACCCCTTGGAAACAACGTTCTTGGGCGCGCGACTCTACTGTAGAGAGTTTCTGCGAAAGTGTGTATGAATTTTTGCACGAACTTTGCGTTCTGCACATTTTCGTAGTTTCTGGGGCCAAGTGCACGTACGATCTCACGAAATTTCCTACGACAGTTCATTTCGCGTTCCCTGCAAGTTTCGCGTCCAAAGTTGCGAAAGTTCGTGCGAAGTTTCGCACTTCATGACGTAGAGCGAAAGTTTGTACGCATTTTCGTTTTGCAGAACCTCTCTAGTGACTCATTTGTTTCATACGAGACGAGTCAATGAGTCGGTGTGGCTTAGAATCTTTCGCTGTAGAAGAAATCTATTCGTATGTCTATTGGAGAAATAATTGTATTCACTGGTTATAAAATAGGTTAAGACAAACTCACAGAATAAATACCATCGGTCCCTTGGTGTTCGTCCTAAAGAAGTTCGACTGGATATCATTCATACTCACCAAAAGATGTGTAAGATTTTATTATTGTGAAGTGCCTTGTTTATCTCTCAGTACCTCCAACCATAGCCTTGCCCCTTTTATCCTCAGGATCAGTGTAGTTGTTGGAACGAGGAGTCGGACTCAGCAATGTATTTGTTTACATTTTAATACATGTTTGTTGTTCCTCCTTTGCTGTGTTGTTTTAGAAAATCGTGGACTAACAGTTTGAAGTCATTGAACTACTTCCGAAGGTTGTATCAACATCAACAGGATTACCATTTCAGTGCAATATGATGCAGGATGACCTTATCACGATAACCCATGATTATAAACCATTATAAACACAGAATCAACAAAAACATCTGCGCCACGCACCTGGCTACATTTCTCAAATAAATCTGATCGAGGGTGGGGAAATCTGAAATATCTGAAAGGCAAGACAATTTTCTGACAGAGTCATGAAATTCTGCAACAGCAAGCTGCAACATGCACAGAATGACCTCCGTATAAAAAAAGTATCACCACCACCAGACCACTACTCACATGTCATGTTTCCCCGCAGAAGAACATGCAATTGCATTATTGTAAGACATGTTATTATAACGAGTCGCAAATTTAACGATTGTCCAAAATTCAGAGGTTAACGAGAAGATATGTTAACGATCTTGCAGTATTTTGCCATATCCACACACAACATATATGAAGCAGTGCGGCCTCAACGGGTCTTATTATAACGAAGAAATGTCATCCGTTAAAACGTTAGATTTGCTTCCTCGTTATATATACATGTCTTACAGTACACAATGGAAGCGGTCCTCACCAAGAAAACACAATCCGTTGCTACTCCGAGTTTCTTGAGTTTTTCAATCGTCAGGCAACTTTTCTAACTAAAGCAGGGCTGTCAGGTCCACTAAAGAAATACACAACCACACAGCAAGGCGCACAAAAGAGAAAGCGTGAAGTGTGGAGAGTGAAGAGTTACTGCTAGGTGCAGGCAGTGTAAAATATTGATATCAATTGTCCATTACTGTAACAAGCGCTGAATGGAGCACGTAAATATGGAGTTAACTAGCGCATGCCTGGCGTCAGGAGGTGTAAGGCCATTACGGTGCTATATTTGGCGTTAATCATAACAATAATGGTGCAGTGTGTCTGGTTCCATTGGGCATCAGGTTGTTCTGTCCATGTCCGGTTTTACGTGATTCCGTTATACTTAGCGAGCCGGTATTTGTTTGCATGACGACATTTGGCGATGATTTCACTTCGCTTGTTGAGGGTTTTGGTCTTGTCAGCAGTGAGTATACGCACCTTCTCCGTGGTGCAAAGGCAACATCTCTTTGTTGCGGGGTTGTAGGAGCTGGCCTTGTGCTTGATTCTCCAGGACAGGTGATACTCTTTTTTGTCGTTTTTCTTTTTCCAGAGGTGTTTGGAGAGCTCCGTATTAGTGCGGTACTTTTCGTGGCGGAAGGACATCGTGTGGTTGTTGTATCTTGTTTTGAACGTTGTCTCTGCTGAGCCGATGTATGTCCTGAGCTCATCCTGGCTGGTGACGTGTGCTTCATAGATGATGTGAGAGGCCTGGCAACGTCCTTCCATGGGGCATTCCTGCTTTTTCCTACAATTACAAGGTTTTTCAGGAGGTTCTTGTATCAGTTGCCGCTTGTTGTGCCCACTGATAATCGCTGCGATGTTGGGCATACATGAATAGCTAACCTTCACGTTATGTCGGTTGAAGATCTTTTTCAGGGGGGTGTTTTTGAAATGCCGGTCGATCATTGTGAGGAAGGCAGCAGCGACGTTTGTTCTCACGTTACGGCTGAAAGGGGGGTTGAACCATGTTATATTTCTTTTTCGGTTTCGCTTTCTGTTTTTCTGTGCTGGTTGCCCCATGTACTCAATACCTTCCGCGTATCCACTGGCCAATAATGCGTTGTTGTACATAGGCGCAGCTTCGTTAAATGCTTCCTCACTTGATGAGTTGGTTGACACGCGTCGGCTTATTCCTGCTGGCAGTTGCTTTATTATGGACGGTGGGTGGTTTGAGTGAGTGTTGATGTACTGCGGTGTGTCGCCTGGCTTTCGGTGTGGCATGTATCCTCCGGTTGACAGGTTGAACGTCACGTCGAGGAAATTTACCACTTTTAGGTTGGTGTCAATCGTTACCTTTAGTCCATGCCCTGCAAACACCGCCGTCAAACTCTTCCGTATGCGCTCTGCCGCGCTGCCGGTGGTGTTTCTCAGCACAGCCAAGCCGTCGTCCCTGTACAGGCCGATCTGCGCTCTGCCGACGTGGGCTGTTAGTTCTTGGAGCATATATACGCCAACCAGCTCACACACTTCCGCGCCATCGAACGAGCCCATGGTGACATCGAACGTGCTGGCGTTGTTCTTCTTCACCCAAGGTTGGCCGTCTTTGAACAACACTGATTTTCGTGCGTGCATGACAATCTCCCTTTCCCCGTCCTCGATGTTAGTGTACGTGGACGCAAAATCCAGGGCCTTCGCGAGGAGTGCCTCTGTGATGGAGGGATAATACTCTACAACGTCAAAGCATATGAATGTGTGCTGTTGCTTGTCCTGGATGTTTTCGTACCACTCGATGACTGATGCCGTGCTCCTCCAAAGGTTGACGTCCGTTGCCGACCTGACGGCTCTCACAATTCTGTCCAGTATGGATTTACTCACGACTCCAAGTTCAGACTTTGCGGGGTTGATAAGCCTGCACGGGAGGTTGTTGGCGAAGCGATCCTTGTGGTCCTTCAAACTCACAAATGCCTCTGACTTTGCCATCGCGTCGACCCGGTCACTGATATTCAGGCGCTCCGCCAACTGCTGTGCTTCTTGATTAATATCGGTGTATGTTGTGTCCGGTGCTTGTCCGGTGCTTGCGGTGGACGGGACCACTTCCCCCTATATATATATATATATATATACTCAATCTGCGGACAGCATGCTGTTTCGTTCTTTTTGAACTCATCAGCGCAGCACAGAGAAAATGAGGCCGAACCTGATAGCAATGGAAATAAAAATTTCCAATCAGGCCCGAACGTACCTTGCCAGAGTGCTCAAACTGACAAGTCAGTGAGCTCTGCATAACGCAAACAGCAAAGGCACTACCCCACGCAAGAGTGCTCAACTGCTACAAGAGCAGGAGCGAAATACTCAATCTGCGGACAGCATGCTGTTTCGTTCTTTTTGAACTCATCAGCGCAGCACAGAGAAAATGAGGCCGAACCTGTATATATATATCTCTCTCTCTCTCTCTCTCTCTCTCTCTCTCTCTCTCTCTCTCTCTCTCTCTTTACTTGGAGTGACCTTTGACTCGAGGCTGTCATTCAGCACTGATCTCCGGAAGGTTGCCGCTCGAGCCAAACAACGCCGGGGCTAGCAGTGCTCAAGCTCACTTCCTAGCCGTGGAATGTCTCAGTACTCCTTGTCAGTCTGGCGCTACCTTGTGCACGTCTGTTTGTTCAAAAACCTGGTTTAGTTGGTGGACTCTAGTGTATAACTTACTTGTGCCCCACCGTTTTTCCTTGTTTGAATTAAATATTACTTTCCTTGGCTGACCAGCTGTGAAGAAATCGCGGATAATTGTTCTGAATTTACACGTTTCGCAGCGAACTCGCCGGAAATTGATGTTTTTATTGCGTGCATGTAACTGTACAAATCATGTACATACATGTACATCGGTTTCACCATCGGTCAGCCAACACTGATCCTGATGCCCGCGCCGACCTGCGGGTGAAGGGATTCTGGACCGATAGCCGCAAC
>NC_088654.1:18241286-18265937 GCF_964019385.1 Sycon ciliatum | reverse complement strand
GATTTGACCGGTAAGTTTGTGAAATTGGATATCATTTCAAGATAGAAATTGATTTCTCCAAGCTAGGGAAGAATAAGCAAAATCTTAACAAGAATTTTTGTTTTGTTCTGTTACGATCACCATGACTCCCAGAAGACCCCGCCATGCCGGAGGTAAGTGCTAAATCACTGCATCTCTAAGGTGATATTAGATGGGAAAATCGCGTCCGTTTTCACCTTTGTTTACCTTATCACCAACGTAATTTCTGTTGCACATTGCTGCTTGTCGTACAAAAGGTGAAAACGGACGCGATTTTCCCATCTAATATCACCTTCGCGACAGACGCGAAACCGGGAAAACCCCAAATCGCAGCCATGTCGCACCCCACGCAACTGCCGCAACTGGGTAGGCACCGGGCAAATATGCTCGAAAAATCTCCCATCATGCTTTCTCGCAATTCTTTCAAACAAACCGATAATGCCTGAAACCATGCCGATATTTCCCAGAAATTCTCACCAATTTTCGCTTGAAATCCAGGTCTTTCTTCGCATCCAACACAAAAAGATGCATTCTCAAATATAAAGGAAACAAAAAATTATTCTTTTTCTGTTTTCTGGCTCTGGCAAGTTCAGATGCTTTGCTGGTTTCAGCTTGTCCAGCAGAGAAACCACCTTCTTGCTTTTCTCATCCCTTTCACTTTCAGCCTCCTCCTCATCCGCACTATCCACTCGACAAACGTCAGCAACCAGCCGATTATGCCCACGAAATCACCGATTATGCTCGTGTGATTTTTGCACCCTAAAATGCTCGATTTAGTGCCGGCATATTTGCCGGGTCCCTACAACTGGGCCATCGCAGGCCATCGCAGAAGTTGAGCTTGGCTCAACGTTTGCGATGCGATGCGACAAGCGATTTGGCGTACGATTTGACCTTTTCTACAGCAAAGTTGTACAAAGGTTCAAGAGTTGCCTATAAATGTGTACAAGTTGTATCAAACCGCGCGAATATCATGGTGACGTACCCAAATCAGCAAGACTTTGTCGCATCGCTGACTTCTTCTGTGAATGGTATTTCGCGAGTTCGCATCGCACGCGTCCATCGCAGATCGCGTCACATCGCGTGTCGCATCGCAAAAAAGCTTCTGTGAATCCCGCTTTAGAGATGCAGTGATTTAGCACTGAACCTACGGCATGGCGGGGTCTGAGATGCAGCAAAGATGAGCCGTTATGACCTGAGCAAAAACTTCACCATGGGATGATTCTCCCAGAGCTGCAGATTCTGGTTTAGGCCACACGTTTTTATTTCTATGTTTCTCGTCACCCGCGCGCATACGATTCAGGAGTCTGGAAGAAAAAAAACTATGCTGCCCTGACTGTGCATGTGGGGACCAGCACACTCATGCACATGTACATAATGTGGCCTGGCCTGCGTGACACATGATGCGAGGTCGGCATTTTTTGTGGGCAATCTAGCTGCACATGCACAGACTGTGATAGAAGCTCCTACCACATACTAGTTGCTAACTATGGACGCTATTTTGCATGGTGTATTGGTGGGTTTTAGTGTGAACAAAGGTCTAGTAAACTTTTTTTAATTTTTGGTCATTTTTTTATTTTTTTCCACCTCTCGCATACGTTTTTAGATTTTCAGGTGACGAGAAACATAGAAATAAAAACGTGTGGCCCTACGTACTCTTGGTAGGAGGCTCTTCTACACTATCCTCTGCATTTTGCAGTGGGTATAAAAGCATTTTTGTTGCACATCAAAAAAATTTAAAGAACTTGAAGCCTGCTAGTGCTAGTACATATTTTAACAATGAGGGCAGGAATTTCGACGTGGCTAATTCCACCTTTGAACCAAATTTGCACTTTTCTGATGCGCGAGAAATCAGCAAAAAAATGACCCGTTCACTGCACATTCATTTCGAACCATGCACTCCAAATGGTTGATTGCATATGGGCATTGGTTTGTACAGCAGTGTGACTATTACTAGTGTGGCTTTCACGGTGTTAGTCTCTCAACATGTACAAGGAGTAGGAGTAGCAGCGTAAAGCAGCCGCACATGTTCTGGTCTCTGTGTGGAATCCAGCTCGATCGTGTTCCATGCTGCGTGCATGTGTATATGCATTGAGCTGAAAGCTGTGCTGGACCATGCGGCTATGCATGTTGATATGTGTGTGTGTGTGTATGTGTGTGTGTGTGTGTGTGTCACGCTCGCGCGCGTTCATTGTTTTTACTTGCAGTTGCACAGTTCATGTACATCATCCGGAAAAGAATTATGCTGCCTCCGGAGAAGTCCATGTTCTTATTTGTGAACAAGATTCTACCAACGACAAGGTGAGCTTGCTTCTTGAAAACTCAACTATGCATTCATTCATCAGTTGCCTCTTATCAGCACAGTGCTGCTCAATGAAATCCAATCGTGTGAGTCAAGTTTGCGCCCTGCACCATTTCTCAGCCCGGTGTTCGCAGGTCTAGGGCTGCACAGCGCCCGGCGTGTACTTGAGTGACTCTAATGGATTTCGCATTCGTGTCTTTGTGGTGACCTTGCTCGTGTGTGCAGCGCAGAACAATTTGCACACTGGCGCAAGCTGTTGCTGTAGCTTTGAAGTTTCTTCCGACCCTCTGGACAGAATCCCTTCATGGGGGGGGGGGGGGGGGGATTCGGATGTGAAGATATGCAGAAAGAAAGTCCAGGGCATTCTAATATCCATGCCATGGATTCTTTTCAGCACTGGTAAAAGCATTCTCCGACAAGCATGGTGCTACTGAATAGATAGCGAATCAGCACGGGTGCATTCCAACACAGCCGTGCATGCGCGTTTAGAATAGTGCACCGTATGTCGTCTATGTACGCATACGCAGTTTGTGCATCAACAATAAAATATGCTGACGAAAACAGCTTGTACACAACCGAACACTGCACACCCTCATACTTGATAATCGGGGTTGTATTGTAATACTGAGCGTGCGCTTGTTTGTGTGGATGTGCGTGTTGAATATGCATAGACTTGTGGAACTACCTCCCGCTTGCTTGTGTCCTGAACTGCATGGTTGAATTGCTTTACAGCTGTGCAATCAGCAACAACAGTGTGAGAATAAAGAAAAGGGTGACAAAAACACATGGCAGGCAGAAATGGCAATCTATTTTCTTTAAGGTGGCTCGCGCCTATTTCTAAACTCGTCTTCTGCGCAGGTTCTCGCGCATCCTACGTTCGAGAAAAGTGCATGCGGAGTTGGCGTAGCGAGCTTGTAGCGCACTCCAGTTTCGAAGGGTCCAGCTCGAGCAGATGGCCTGAGTACGAAACTCTCGTACTCGAGTCTAGAGAGTGAGCTTTTTTCTTCTTTTTTTCACTCCTTCACTTGGCTACTTTTTTTTAGGTGCATTTTTTACTTGTGGAAATTGTCACCTGTCAGAGAAGTGTTGGGATGTCCCTTCCAGCAGGCACTGCCCATGCCCATGGTCGGCTTCGGAAAAAGAGTAGAATAAAAGCGTTGGAGTCTATGTGGATGTCTTGGAAGGAATGGGGGACGGCACAGACGGGTACGTGAATGTGTAAAACCTGAGTATTTTGTATTTTCGTTGAATTGGTTCAAGTGACTTGGCGAGTCCCTTCCACAGTAGAACGCCATTCTTCGCAAAATTTGTCTGACTATTTTGTCAAGAATGGCCGTTCTATAATGATCAATCGACTCTGAAGCCAGTGAATTGTGGAGGTCGCGCTTGAATATAAATTGAAATGGTCACGAATGTACGAAAGTATTTTTGATTCGAACATGTACTGGACAACGTGGTTGCATTGTGTCAGTAGAGGGTGCTACTGTAGTATCTCACCATTTCTTTATGGTAATCGCTGTCCACCAAGAACTCTACTATAGTTATTGCCACGGCTTGATCACAGCGGTACACTGAATTTTTGTTGAGAAATTCCTTCAATTTATTGTCTTATCACTCTGACTAGACTCAGTGCTTGAGCGTTTTATTTAGGATGCATTTTTTAGAGATTGATATTTACCAGTATGTGTTTCACATCACTCCTGACGAGAATAAGCATTTGAAAGCAACACTGGCTGACAGCAATCATGCTCCCCAGGCTCAAGTGTGTGTGTGTTACAAGGGTGTGCATGGCAATTTGGTAGAGTATGTGTGAACACAAAGTCCACTATTATATTCACAAACTCAAGTACATCGCAAAATTGTGCCTTTGTATCGTATATTGTGCCTTCATAACTTTGACTAGCCCTAACCTGCTGTCTGACAGGTGTGTCATTGGTGAATGTACATGTACACTGTCTCCCTTCACAACTACGTGCATGTAACACAATATTTACAGTGCACTTGCAGTGTATATAGCTAGATCAATGCACAGTAATCAGTAAATTGTGGCTGCCTCTGTCACATTGTCATATTCACGCGACGTACATTCTAAATCATCGAAAATGCCCAAACCTATTTCTACGTGTGCAGAAGAAGATTGAACACATTCTTTCCTTGCATCTGCGCCTTGATCCTTGAAGGATGATGGCGTTCCTACGAATGCGGAAAACTCGGCCTCTAGCCGAGTCTGACGCGAACCGTGAATTTTTTTCCTTGACATTGGTTGATGGCATCAGTCACATCTAAGAGTGACACTCTATCTCAAACATATTTACGCAAAGAAGTAGTAATCTTATCTTCATTGGAGCGATGGTCTGCAGGCGTGCGATCATGTGTGTGCCTTGTGTGTGTGTGTGTGTGTGTGTGTTTAGTCCCTGTTTACACGCACGTTTGTGCGTGTGTGGTTGTGTGTGTGTGTCTGTCTGTCTGGCCTGGTATGAGGTTGCTCAGGATAGGTCTGCCTGGCGGGTGGCCTGTCTTATCTGCCATCGGTCATTTCGCCAGCCAGGTGACAAACAAGGCACAAATGTGGCGCAGAGCAAAGTCTCCCCATCCAGGATCAGCGTGGTGCTGTGCAGTGTGGTACATGCAGAAGGTGGTTTCACTCTCGTGGTGGCCTGCGTGTGCATCATTGTTTGCCCCTGGAACCATCGAAAGTGTCCGCGCCGGCATCATCTATTCCGCTCAGCGTCCATGCTTCTCTCTTGTGTTTGACATGCAATCGGCAATTCAAGTCAGTGCCTGGTTTCAGACGTCACATGTGCGACCGTGGCCATCGGGCAACCAAGTCTGACAGAGCGTCATATTGTGTTCGCTGTTCTCGCTGCAGCCGTCAGTTCCGTCGACAGAGTGACCTGAGTCGTCATCTCCGTTTCTGCTCCTGACAATGACTCCGGCTTCTTTCGGAATGGTGTGGCCCTTGGGCAACCATGCTACAGTAGCAGTAGTAGTAGTAGTAGTGTGTGTGTGTGTGTGTGTGTTCTGCCTCGCCTAATAGCTATCATCGCCTTTGACGATGGGCTTTCCAAAGGTCCAAAGATGTGTGTGTGTGCGTGTGCGTGTGTGTGTCTGGAGCGCCACCGGGTGGCGTGCTCTTTCTCTCTCTCTCTGCTGCCCCTCCGGGGCCCACGTGACCCTAGTGGTAGTGGCTCGACAGGACAGGTGTGTGTGTGTGTGTGTGTGTGTTTGCATGTATGCGTGTGTGTGTTTGCATGTATGCGTGTGTGTGTGTGTGTGTTTGTGTGTGGTATGTGTGTGTACACTTGTGTCAATGTGTATTGCAGGGTTGGGTGGGCTAGTAGAGAAGGGTAGATGTATATGGACATGTACATGGGATATGTAGGTGTGCATGTACATGCACCAAAGCAAACTTATCAAAATGGCATTCTGCGCCTATATGGCGAAATTGAGCATTGAAGCATATGTTTTTTATTTTCTCATTGGCATGTACACAGTTAGTCCATTCAATAACCAAAAAATGAGGAAGATTGTAAATCAGGTTCTTGATGAAATACCCATCCGCTATACATCATAAATCCTGTACAAATTTGACAATTTAGTGAAATTGTCATCGCCTATATCTCAAAAGTTAGCATTGAGACCCCGTTTTTTTAACTCGCCATTTGCATACACTACCTAAGAGCAACCGCCCACCAAATTTTCAGAGCAATCGTTAATTTTTTTGAAATAGGCGTGAGCCACCTTAATATACCGGTAAGAAGAAAAGAGGACCAAAGAGCTACAAGATACGCTATGATATCCACTAAGTTACTGACACCACCAGTTGCTTTATGATCAGCTCATGCGATAACATTGCACCTGAGTCTAATTATTCTCTTTTTCTTCTCTTTTTCTTCTCAGCGCCAATATGGGCTCCATCTACGACGAGCACAAGGACGCAGATGGATTTCTATATATCGCGTACAGTGGTGAGAACACGTTCGGAGAAGAAGAGACGTGCTGACCCATGGGGGTACCAGCCCTATAGTTAGCCCCGCAGCTTTCGTCGAGTCAAGTGTGTTCCAGAGGTAGGTTGTGCTGTACGCGCGGGCGATGCTTCTCGCTGCGAATAGGACAAAAGGAGTGTAAGACCACGTGGTGACATGTTTATCTGTGTGTCCTTGTGTTTGACGGTCGCATACATACACATGCCAGACAGCAAGCCGAAAACCATACATTTCCAGAACCATTCTCCTCTACAAGGTTAGGTGTCACAGATATGCAGCCGGAGCGATCTGTTCCCTGCCTGCTTCATAAATTGCTTGCCCGATCATGTCATGAAAAATAGCCTTTACCTATCAGCTGATTTTTACTTCATTCCCACTGGCGTATTTGTCATTAAGTTTTTGCGTACGTGAGAAGTAATTTTTTGTGTAGATAGCTTTTAATTTTCTCTATCTCGGTTGCTACTCATGTTCTAGTTATCTTCGTCTTTTCTTTACTGTCTAAGTTACTATTGTATTGCTGCCATGTGCGGACACATTGTTGCTAGTTGTTCAGTTGCGGCAGTACCACTGTAGAGCCTTCCAGTGTGTGTGTGTGTGTGTGTACGCGTGTGTGTGTGTGTGCGTTTGCTTTGACAAACAATATGTGCCGAGAGTCAAGCGTGTACAATGTGCGTCCAAGTACAGTGTAAATTCTAAGACTTTTGTAACTTGCTACTTCTGCCTGCTTTGTGCACTTGCTGGAGTCAATTTTATGAAAAATTGGCTGCTTATGGGGTATTCGCACGACAGGCAAATCCACGTGCACCGGAAAGTTGCTATGGTATTTTACCTGTGAGCGAGAAAAGTGCCTGAAAGTAGCTGAAAAGTGAAAGCGAGCTGGGGGGCCCACTTTCACGATAATCGTGGCATGCACGAGTACATTTACACCAAAAAGCGCGAAACAAGACTTGATTTTTTACGCGGCTCTTGTAGAGCATGATAATTATCGTATGTGTGTTTTGAAAATTTGAAATACCCATGGCTACTGGTCGGTGAAGCATTCAAAAATGCAAACGTGCCTGTCGTCGAGTGGAGTGCAGCTCTGTGAATCCACAGTCACTTTTCTCGTATGTCACTCCCTGCAACTTTCCGGTGCACGTGGATTTGCCTGTCGTGTGAATACCCCATTACGAAGTGGAGATTTGCCAATGCTGTGTGCTAACAAGAATTAGTTGAAATCAGGGAGTCGTAGAAACGGTAGAATATCATGTATGTTACGACCAGGGAGCCGTCAAATACCGGTATTTGACGACTCCCTAATTGAAATGTGGGTGCTACGTCACAGCATAGCTACAATTTCAAAAATTCAAAAATTGGATCCACTTGGATCCAGTTTTTGTATGGATCCAAGCACATTTCAAGCCGTCTTACTCTCAGCAAGGTGATGTAACCAGTGAAACTGACTGATTTGGCTACTGGGGGCGGGGTTACAACTGGTGGCGAAATAAAAGTCACACCTGCATGCGACATGAGTGGGTTGCTATGCACCCACATACTTAGGCAATAGCAAAGTCACACCTTAGTGGATCCAAAAATAGAAATCTGATGTCAACTTACTACTCCCTGGCCGTTGGACTTGCTTTACTGTGCACATGCACCCACATATGTACCTACCGGGTAGTCATTACTCATACGGAAGTTATTGCCCATAACAAGAGTAGATTAGCAAGAAGAGCAGAGAGTGCAACTCCGGGATGGGTTGGCCCGCGGCGGGATTTTTTGTTGACGTAATCTTTTCGACGGCGCACGCGCTGCGAGTCTTTTGGAAAGTTTCGCCTCGTGCACTGGGCCGGGCTTTACATTGCAAGGTGGGTGCCCAGCACGTGCTCTCACACTGCTCTGCGGCAAAATGCGCGTTTTTCTGATGAAGAAAAAAGGTGACGTCAACAAAAAATTACGCCGCATGCCGGGGTATCTGCAGATTGTGCAGAAGAGATCCAGAGTTCTTTATCTACTCTTGCCCATGATTATAACGTTACACGTACACGGTAAGGCATGTAACACACTTGGTAGCACTTCTGACTGGCCTGGAAGCAGCACTGTAAGATCAGGGATGAGCAGTTGTGCCGACCGTCATGTGCTCAGCATGAGGGAAACTTGCACTTGGTGCATGCTGCATCTAACAATAGTACTTGAAATACGCATCTAACACCTTAGTAAGAGTTCGATGCTACGATGCACTCATAGTAACACACAATCATAAATAAAAAATTTATGATAATTCAAACATGCAGCTGGTGAGGCATGCTGCTGCTGCTGGCGCCATCAGTGATCACGCTGCAGCACCGGGAGGTGTACCGTGCACAGCGGCCACAACCGTGACGAGTGAGGACAGCGGACAACACATCCAGGACATAGTAAACTCGCTAGACACCACGGTCAACAACGGCTGGAAGGAAATCAAACAGTCGCAGGCATTTATTCGATGACGCTGCAGCAGCAGCAGGAGTATCTTACACGCAGCGGTGTGAGAATATAAAACCAAATACACACAACTGAGAAACTTGGAACTATTCTGAAGTAAACTTGGAACTATTCTGAAGTATGAACAAATGGGTATGGCAATGAGTATAATACAAATTGAATGGCGAAGGGTAGTGGGCAGTGGGGTTCAAGAAGACTGCATCTTTATACAATGCCGCCGAGTTTCATACATGTACATGTTTCCAGCAAGCTGATACTGAAGGCAATATGAGTTCCCCATCAACATTGCCCGCAACAAGTACTAGTATACTCAACAACACAAAGCAGAGCACCACACACACAAGCAAGTGCGGCACGAGGGCGTGTGAGCGAGAGAGAGAGAGAGAGAGAGAGAGAGAGAGAGAGAGAGAGAGAGAGAGAGAGAGAGAGAGAGAGAAATACACGATCATATCATTACAATAGAATAATACAACATGAGATGGGCTAGCAAACATGAATGATGACACTGTAGATAATACAAAAAAGTACTTCAGAAGAGATACAAGAACTGTACAAGTATGTACAAAAATGGGACAGGTGTGTATGTGTGTTCTATGAAAGTTATGTTTTGTCCTTAAAACAATTTATGAGCAGAATAAATCCTATGACAAGCGGGGGATGCAATGGCCATCTTACCCGCAAAGAATTTTATAATATCCCTGGCCAAAATATGCACAGCTAATGTGCGGCGTATGATTAGACACAAGCTAGCGTTGCGGCTCATAGTTCATCAATTGAAAGCCATTTAAATACCTGTGGGTAGAAAGCAAACAGATCAAAGCAGCACATGTAGTCATGTACACGCCCACCGTTGGCCCGCCCGCACACACACACACACACACACACACGTACACCCATACACACACACACACACACACACACACACACACACACACACACACACACACACACACACACACACACACACACGTACACACAACACACACATACACACACACACACAACACACACAGCAATACAATGCTGCCAAATTCACCCTCCAGCCAGAACCGATCCGATAAAGAATTTTCTGATTTCGACAGGAAACCCAAAGTTTGTGGGGGTATGGTGTGTGTGTGTGTGTGTGTGTGTGTGTGTGTGTGTGTGTGTGTGTGTGTGTGTGTGTGTGTGTGTGTAGCTCCTTCTGCATCGTTTGCAATTGCGGTCGGCGTTTCAGTAGACCACAGGACCTATCCCGTCATCGCCCCTACTGTTCCGAATCTGCTCAACCCCCCCCCCCCCCCATGGGGTCCGCATAGCCAGAATATGGCAGTGTGTCCAAGGTCCAAGGTGTGTGTGTGTGTGGGGGGGGGGGGGGGGGGGGGGAGGTGCACACGTGTGTGTGCATATGCGCAACAGTACAATGGCAATGTGCGAACACTAGTAGTAGAGTCTAGTACACTCAGTCTGCCCAAGCACATGGGGAAAATGTCCGTTTAAAAAAACCCATCAGGCATCTGGCCTGAAAAGGGTGTCCGATTCCAGGGGAAATTATTTAGCAGCACTGACAATACAGTGTCATGCAGCCGCGAGTACGCATACGATCAACGCGTGCACTGCATGCAACGTTCAGTGCGCACTGCCGGCGCCGGCCCCGCGTCATTCGATCGGATTTCCATGTCCAGGACAGATAGCTAAATAATAATATGAGTGCCAAAGCACTGCTGGTCTTATCTTAAAAGAGTCAAATTTCTCAAAGCACAGGAACATGGACTACGACATGGCTCACCTCTCCTTCTTCATATTGGCGTGCAGCGTGATGCAAGCCTTGTAGAGAGAACTCGCAAACGCCACCATGAAGACGGCGGCGAACATCGCCGACGCGATCAGGAAGTAGACGTTCTTCATGACGAGCGTTTGCGTCTCGAGCGACGCACCTGCATGTCGTACGTCGCATACAGCACACATGCACCAAGTCAGGTCAGTCAGAGCAATGATGTGAAGCACTGCTACGCACAAGTATGAAATCACGAGCAGCGCAGACACAGCCCCACACTCACAATACAAGCTATATTGCTAAAAAATTCACGGTTCGCTTGAGACTCGGATTAGACTGAGTTTTTAGCATCGGTAGGAACGCCACCACTCTGCCAAGATCAAAGGTGCAGATATGTTGCTAAATCCTTGCAAAGGTGCTCAATACCGCGAGGGCAGAGCCAGAAGACACAAGAAGCTTTGGGTAACAACATATTTCAGCCTCGTTCCATTCCTGACTTGTGTACTCACCGCACATGTGCAGGATGAGTGAAAGCTTCTACTAAAGCTGGCTGAGTGGCTCAACATTATACATTCGACCAATGTCAACAGAAACATGCTGGTGTTGAGCAGTCCTCCTGGCCTGAGGAATCCAACCTCATGAATATAATCGCACTGGGGGCTACGCAGCCCTAGCACCACACACACACCACTCGGAGCTACTTTACTCATGTCATGAGGTAGAAATTCTCTGGCCAGACCGGTACCAGTGGATGAGCTGTTCACCAGGTCACCAGCCCTGATGGTCTGTCATCATGACTTCAGCATGACTTAATTACGACTTTCGTCACGAGCCGGTCAATTGGTCATTTAAGAAGGCACCACTGACTAATCATGATCGTGCTGTCTGCTTGGTAAAGAAAAATCGGAGCAGCCACAGCAAAGTTCATGTACACCACTAGCAGTCTAGCACTTGCCCTACTCACCGAGTAGTTTGAGAGGACCCAGGGTGAGCGTGTACGGCACGCAGATGAAGGCCATGACGCTGAGCACGGCATTGATGATGTGACCACGCACGACGTCAGACACAGTGATGATGTGCAGCAAGTGAAGGAACATGTTACGGTGCTGCGCGGGACAAGCACCAAAGTTGACCAAAAAAAACAAAAACACAAACACGATGAGATCTTGAAAGCGCCATAAGCTGAATTAACAAATCCTGCTCCGTTCATCATGGTTAAAACGAGAATTGCAACTGCAGCTCCAAAGTCCAACACACACAAAGAGATCTTGATTTGCCATAAGCTGAAATAACAAACCCTGCTCTGTTCAAAACGGTTAAAACGTAGAATGCAATTGCCAATCTAGTGGAGATCAGTGCCGACTACCTCGGCGTGGAGTACCAGCATTATGGACAGTCTTGCACAGGGCATCTTCCTCTAGTGCGTGAGAGACCTGCGCAGCATTCACTAACGAGTTGACGGCAGCTCACCCTCACACTATCTTGCTAGTGCAGTGGTGCTGCTAACGACTACTGGCACTCCAGACACGACGCAGTGTGCACAGAAAGTGAACTCAGCAGAGTTACAAACACACACACCCCGGCACACATGCCAAAACACAGCAGGGCAGTTGCCAGAATAATTATGATAAATCCAGGTGCAGGTCGCATGGTGGAATGTTGTCAGAAAACAATTCACTGGCAGTATCTCCTCCACTTCTATCGTGTAGGCATCTTCCGAGGCTCGGGTTCAGGGCCTGCTGGAGAGCCGGGTCAGCCGGGTCACGCGCCCGGCTGGGGAACTGCACGACCTGGCTGAACAGATAACACCGGGTCCAGTCTGACCTGGCTGAAAAATGTCTCAAACTGACAATGGATTCCTAAAATACCGGTTTACGACTCGCGGACCCCATCTGTTGCAAATCTGGCACAATCGTAGATCTACACACTACAGTCTACAAGCGACAGAAACTCGGCTAGGGTCAACTGGTTCTAGCGCGATCTGGCCAACGGCGAGCAGGAAGTCAGGACATTCAAAGTCGATGGGGGCAGGCAGTCAAAAGCGGCGCGAAGAGAAAAAGAACTCACGCTTTGTCGTTTACCTTCTACGTTTGCGGGCAGGGACTTTGATAGTTCGCCTTGTTCTCTAAAATTTCCGATTTCCGGTAATAAATTCGCCTTTCTGTTTTCCTGCGTTTTGAGCAGGCTTTTTGGTTGTTTTTCTGCTGGATGATCTGACCCGGCTTGACCCGGCTGGCCTGCATGCGCCAGGTACACTCTGACCGGGCTGTGTTGAATGTCTAGAGCAGGCCCTGGGGTTTTACGTGCTTTTTAGTGCCTGACGGTGTGCGTGTAGAGTTACAAGATATTCCCATTAGGTGCATAAATAAAAATAAATTTCACGGTTCGCGTGAGACTCGGCTGGAAGCCGAGTTTTCCGCATCCGCCGTGGGAACGCCACCACCCTCTAGGATCAAAGGCACAGATGCAGCGCCTAAACGAAGGGAGGTGAGTAGATCAGACCCACCACCAAGTGGTCAAAGACCGAAATCCCATTAGCTGCATCCATGTTACCCTCGTGCCAGGGCACGAGTTCCCAATTAACTAGGTGCATTAGGTGCATTAATTAGGTGCATGTACAATGTAAATGTAACGTTAGAAGTAGAGACAACAGCAGGCACACATCAATAACTGCACCATGCAGCAGTCACTTACATCTCGAGCAGCGCCCTCCACGAGATCCAGGTGCGCGAACACGAGCAGAGTTACGGCAAAGTTAGTGATTCCAAAGCCAAAAATAAAGACCTGAGCAAGGACGGTAACACACACACGGGCACGCACACACCAACACACACACACACCCACACACACACACACACACACACACACACACCAACTAACCCACACCCACACCCACACCCACACACACACCAACACCCACCCACACACACCAACACCCACTCACACACACACCAACACACACACACAAACACACACACACACACACAGACACACACACACACAGACACACACACACACACACGTCCACACAAACAGTGAAAAAGATGAGTAACCACTAAAAGTGCTGGGCTACATGACGAAAGAAACTCGGTGCAAGCATGCAGAAACCAGGCTGAGACTGATAAAGGTATATATACATGCATACAGTCAACCTAGTGAATACCAGCCTTGGGTATCACAACTAGTAAAACCTGTCCAGGCGACCACTCGGATAAGGCGACCACCTGTCCTAGAAGACCACTGGAACTAGGACCAAGGGATGCTATTTCCAGTCAAATGACCCTGGATTAGGAGACCACCTGGTAACAGAGACCACATTTTGGAGGACCCTTGAGCGGTCGTCTTAGACAGGTTTCACTGTATGAATAACGACACAGTCTTAAGACCTAGTCAGCATTAGACTGCATACTTTAAACCTCATGAATAATGACAACGCGCGAACAATGATACTTTTCTCATGCACCACCGAGGCCGGGGGTCGTTATTCGCAAGGTTGACTGTATTCCAAAGAGACTCAGCACAGCCAGTTGGTCGGCGTATAAACCAATGACACGTGATACAACACCCATGTACATGTGGGACTCACCAGCGTGTAGTGAAAGGGAAACGTGGGTGTCTGGTTTGGCAAGACGACCAGCGGCATAGCCATCAGAGACACGGCCATGCCAACCAGAAATGACAGCAGGCCAAACGTCAGAAAGAAGAAAAACAGGCAGTACAGGATCTGTGTAGACGTGTGCACATTCAGCCAATATACACAGGCACACACACACACACCGCATGTACACACACACACACACACACACACACACACACACACACACACACACACACACACACACACACACACACACACACACACACACACACACACACACACACATACGTACAGGCACGCACAAGCACACAAGACGCAGACACAAACGAATGCACCCAAAAAATTAGGACGACGAAATAACACTGTATGCAAACGAAAAAAAACCCGATACGAAATGACAAGGCATGCAAGTGATACAAAGCACCACGTACTATGGTGAAGGCAGGTGTCAGCGTCATGGATGGTACTATGGTGAAGGCAGAAGGTGCCAGTATCATGGAAAAAACCACACGGGAAGGCAGAAGGCACTGTCGTCATTCCCTAGCCTACATCTTCCTTCCATGTGCTCTCTCTCCCTCCCTCCCTCTCTCTCCCTCCCTCCCTCTCTCTCCCTCCCTCCCTCCCTCTGTCCCCCTCCCCCCCCCCTCTCTCTCTCTCTCTCTCTCTCTCTCTCTCTCTCTCTCTCTCTCTCTCTCTCTCTCTCTCTCTCTCTCTCTCTCTCTCTCTCTCTCTCTCTCTCTCTCTCTCTCTCTCTCTCTCTCTCTCTCTCTCTCTCTCCAGCTCCCTCCCTCCCACATGACCAGTTACCGTAAAGTCGCGGATAAAAGCCGGGCTTATAAGCACGCAAGCCGCTTTCTGCACCAGGCTTTAATGCAAACCAGGCTTGTATGCAAACCATGCTTATATGCACCACTGGTATTTTTGCCAGGCTTGTATGCACAAAGAAGCCAGGCTTCTGCGCGCGACACGCGTAGATCTACCGCTGACTACCGGTATGGCAGCAGTTTTACTATGCACCGTACATAGCGCATGCACTCTTGACCTACCCGATCCGCGCTGGCATAGAAGCCAGGCTTCTACGCGCGACAGGCTTATATGCATTTGACCCGTTTGATTTTCAGGCTTCTATCCGCGATGTGCTTGTATGAAAACCAGGCTTTTATCCGCGACTTTACGGTACTCATCAAGAGTCCTTACAAGAACCCTTCATGCACCTATTGGGCGCTGGGGATATCCTGCAATGGTCAGTGCAGCAGCCATGCAATCATACCCTGAAGCACTACAGTGGTCCCACTATAATCCAGCACAATGTGTACTACGGAAAATTTGCTGGAATAGGGAGGGCATTAGATTAACAAATCTGACTTACTGCTGCAATGTGCATGAAGAGGACATTTTCATTACAGACAATAATGCTGTTTTGTAGGGGGTACTGGTTTAAACAAGGAGAAGAGGATGAAGAAAAATGTGTCGTTACTCAGAGTTTCACACGCTACACGATCATCAGACAACAGATCGCTTAGGGGTCGTCGGAAAAGTTTTTTTGTCGTCTATGAAACGAACATGATTCGTTGAGGGAGGGAGGGCGAGCCAAAATCGCAAGTTGACCGACACTGTACATATTGACATGTACATGCATGCGATTTTCGTCGTCCAGCATAGCAAACTGTGTTCGTTTCAGAGGGAGGGGACGGGATCCAAGTGCGAAATGAACTATGTTCGTTTCAGGGACGACAGGAAACATTTGCGACGACCCCTTACTGCGTGAAACTCGGAGCGACAACACATTCTTTTCATCCTCTTCTTTTTCTTGTTTGAACTAGCTGCCCTTCGGCATTGGCCACTCTACTGGACAGCCTGAAACCTCTCTGTAGTACTGGTTTATAAAGTGCTGGACTAAAGACTCATAAGAGTGAGCAGAAGCTTTCAGCCTGTTAATCAATGAAAACGAAGCAATTCTATCACTTGGAGTCATATTGCTGGTGTGATGAGGTCGACCAAAGAGCGCATGTGGTGGAGGTGGAATTGCTTCATGGATTACAGACTGTACAACTAACCTTTCCTAGAGTGTCCGTGGCCATCAAGCGCTGCACACCGCGAACACCGTACTGGCACACTGACACAGTGACGGCGTAGGCCAGCTTGGAAAACAGCCACAGCGCCTTCAGGCCGACGGCTATCGTGTAGCCTTCGAAGCGCTCGCCGGGCGGAAAGAAGAGCGACGTGAGTGCCCGGCCGGTCAACGCTGCACGGAGAGCACGCACAGCAACACATAGTATGACACATACGATAAACCAGGTAAATTTCGGTGTATTAAAATTTCGGTGGCAGGGACCTGATGGGTTTCGGGTGTAGTGTAGAATTAGCTGACCAGCATTCCCTTCACATACAGTGCATGCCCTGGTGCCTGTTAGGTGCAATTTAAATTTAGGTGACTGGTATTTCTACCGAAATCACCGAAATTAAAGTTACACCGAAAATAACCTGTTTTACAGTAGTATGAATTCAGCATTGCTACAGGACAAACGGCGGCAGCACAATCAGCACATGCTGGATACAGCAAGAGATGAAAATGTGTACATGCAGTACATGTAGTGAAATCATCAGCAACAGCAGCAGTAGCACTAGCACCACCACCAGTCAGTAGAATCAGCATCAGCATCAGCATCAGCATCAGCAGTCGCATCAGCAGTCGCTTCAGCATCAGCAGCCGCATCAGCATCGGCAGTTGCATGAGCATCAGCAGCCGCATCAGCATCAGCAGCCGCATCAGCATCAGCAGCCGCATCAGCATCAGCAGCCACATCAGCATCAGCAGCCGCATCAACATCGGCATCAGTATCAAGTTAGCCTTACTTACCAGGAACGGCAATGATAAAGAGACTGACGCCAATCACACTCAGTATAAACACGGACACGAGTGCCAGTATCTATACATGGCAAAGAGGCACACAAGAGAGAGAGAGAGAGAGAGAGAGAGAGAGAGAGAGAGAGAGAGAGAGAGAGAGAGAGAGAGAGAGAGAGAGAGAGAGAGAGAGAGAGAGAGAGAGAGAGAGAGAGAGAGAGAGAGAGAGAGAGAGAGAGAGAGAGAGAGAGAGAGAGAGAGAGAGAGAGAGAGAGAGAGGGAGAGAGAGGATGTAGACAGGCACGCCGGCACATCATCACATTTCCATGCACATACATGCACACACACAGTGACCACGCGTTTAAAATCACCTATACAGTAAGACAGCGCTTGCACTATGAGCAAAATGTTGAGACAATTTTTCCAAATAAAGTCAACTACATATGGAGAGAATTTAATTGTCCAAATGCTTTGACAAATCAATATCTGCTTCAGAATCAATATCTGCTTCAGAAGACTATTCATCAGTATTTTTAGAAGGCAGCTGGTGATAGTGCCACCCCCCCCCCCCCCCACCGTTTTCAGCACCTGACCGTACCGTATGTTTGCAATGGTCTGCAAATTCAATTTCAGTGTGTCAGTCAATATATTACAAAGAAGTTCTCGCGAGTGTTCGGGATCTCTATCCAACCACACCCTATATGCATTTGGCCATTGCGAGGAAGAGGGAGAGGGGCCTGTGTTACAAGAGCAGGCTTACCCGGAGTAGGAAGTACGACGGGCGCACATAGTCCTCGCGCTCGCGGTACACTTCGTCCTGCCGCGCTAGCTCGTGAATGCGCTGGAAAACCAGCGGCCGCAGCTCCCCTGGCCGCCTGTCAGGAGCCCGAGCTGGTGCAGCAGCAGCAGCAGCGGCGGCATCATCCACACCAGGCTGCTCCTGCTGCTGCTGCTCAGCGCCTGGTGCCACTGGCTCATCTTGTTGTTGCTGTTGCTGCTGGTCGTCTTGGGGCAGACCAAGCAAGTAGCTGCGCAGGCCCAGCAGGCGGGCCACGACGTGGCACCACAGGTAGACGAAGCCGTGCACCAGGAATCGCGTGTGGCGATTGTCGAACACCACCGCCAGGATGAAGTGCAGGATGGCAACGTCCACGTACATGCCCTCCGTGTCCGCAGGCCTGTAGAGAGAGAGAGAGAGAGAGAGAGAGAGAGAGAGAGAGAGAGAGAGAGAGAGAGAGAGAGAGAGAGAGAGAGAGAGAGAGGAGAGAGGGAGAGAGAGGGAGAGAGAGGAGCAGTAGCAAGGGGCATGGTTAGCACTGCATGTGTGTAGGCGTGCATGTGTGCACGGCATGGTTAGACAACAAGCATGCAAACAAATTCACAGTTTGCGTGAGAATCAGTTAGACTGAGTTTTCAGCATCCGTAGGAACTACTAGGAACGCCACCACCCTGCAAAGATCAAAGGCACAGGTGCACCTCCTAAAGCGGTGGGAGGTGAGTACCGTAATGTCGCGTGCATAAGCCGGATTTGTGCATAAGCCTGTCTCGTGTAGAAGCATGAAATCTGCAACAGCTTTTCGCGTACAAGCCTGTCGCATGCATAAGCCGGGCCAGTACACGAGACGCGCCACGTGTCGCGTGCGTAAGCCGGGCTACTACGCAAGACTGGTGAGCGCGCCTTTTACATGTTCATGTTTGCATGGTACCGTACACTTGCACACGCGGAAAACGTGGGAAGATGCGGAAATCAACACCAGCTGCGCTCGACGGCCATGCAGCGGAAAAAAAAGAAAAAAAATCCCGTTGGAAAATGTTGGTTTTGACGTCCAAAAGTCAGCAGTTTGCGCATACAAGCCTGGTCATTGAGTGGTGCTTGTCATATAAGCCTGTCTCGTGTATAAGCCTGTCTTGTGTACAAGCCTGACTCCATCACCGGCTTATAGGCATATAAGCCCCGGCTAATGCACGCGACATTACGGTAGATCAAACCCACCAGCAAAGTGGTCAAAGACCGAAAATCCTATTCACAAGCAAGCAACCATGTCTATAGATACAGTACTCTCCGCTTCTTTCTTTCAGCTACATCTCAGTTCATGCCTCAGTGGTCTCAGTGGTAAGCGCTACCTTGTGGCAGTACTGCACGGTGCAGTGATCATACGTGTAGACAGATAATAGACAAACAGACAGATCAGACAGAGACAGTGAAACAGACAGACAGACAGACAGACAGACAGACAGACAGACAGACAGGCAGACAGACAGACAGATAGAGATATAGACACAGACACACAGACAGACAGGTACGGAGAGACAGAATATAAGACAGAATCCTGAGGGGAAACAGTGGCACGAGCAAGCTGGAGAAGAACAACAGACTCACCGATCATTGGAGACAACGAAAGGCAGGAAAGATGGAAGTATCCACTTGACAATCTTGATTGGTATCCAGGTGATTAAGAGAATAGACGTACCCAGGAACACCTACAGAGGAATACACCAGCACGCAAGAACACCAGCAGACAATCATGTCAAAGTCATGAACAAACAGGACCGGGTTCTAGCCAAAGGGGGGGGGGGGGGGGGGGGGGGGGGGTGGCGGCACAGGGCCCCTTATCCTGATGGCGTGGCCTTACTCATTTTCGATAGTGGTGAAACGAATATTCAAATATTCGAACATTCGTTCGGTTTGTCACATTCGAATATTCGTTAAGTCACATTCGAGTATTCGTTACGTCACTTCGAATGCAGTGCATGTACATACATGGACGCCGAACACGGTACAGTGCAGTGTGTACAGCCTGCCTGTGACTTTGTACTGCATGCATGCACATGTATGTCCATACTGGACTGCCAATGTTGCACATAACATTTATGAACTTCGAAGTAGCCTTATGTGGCAGTATATTTTACGTGGCACTACCGTTTGTCATACCTAAAAAATATATTAGTATTGACAATATCCATCAAATGACTGAGAGGAGGGCATGTGATGTAATCTGTGTTACCAAAAGAATATTCGTTCATTCGTTCGTTAAGCTGAAGAATATTCGACTAGTAGGTTTTGACATTCGTTTCACCACTAATTTTCGATATTTGTTTTTTTTTCATTTCACACAACGAAATTGCGGCCTCAAATCAATCGTTCCGGGTGCTCGTTGCGGTCGAACGTTGCATTTTGTGTGACAAGGCAATGGTGGAATATGGAAAAATGGGCGAACTGTTTGTTTCCCCCTGCCCCCCCCCCCCCCCCCCCCCACAATTCTTTCTTGGCTAGAACCCTGGAGGATTTCCACAAACATACAGCACCACTAGGAAGCAGGCAACTCAGGGCCCAAGATAAACCTCTGGAGTTGGACAGGACCTAAACATCTCATCAAGACACTGATAGAGCACTGCATTCTGTTCCCATTTGAAAATCAGTCAAGCAAACATCTTGGTAATAGGTTTTTCATTTGACCCGACGAGACCACACGACGCTTGCAGACAACAGCACGAACAGTTCACCAGCCACACTCCACGAAAGCAAGTAGTATACTATTACTCCTGACAAGTCTTGTTTCGTTCCGTAAAGATGACGGGGAACTCATCAGAGGAGAAGCAGTTGCGGAATGAAGGGGTTAAGCTGAATAATGTTATTTTATAGAAAAGATACCGGCGCAAGGTGTAAACACTCAACTAACTCACATATGTGACAAATCAGCACAGAAAGGAATAGTGCAGAATGGAGGTGTTATGAACCCTACCAGACATAACTATCACAAGTGCTAAATCGATCACAAAGAGAAGGAGAGGTACACAGGAATAGGTTGCGCTAGTTTACATGTCACAAAGAGTACCGTGGTGGTGACAAAGATAGGTGAAATGTAGACGCCAAGTGAAAGCCAACAAATCATCATGGACGTCTAGCGTCACATCTGAAGATTGCTAACTGCACAAGACAAATACTTCACGAACCTCGATGATTGAAATTCAGCCAACGGTAGGTAAAAGGAAGGCTGCTGGGTGTGACATAGAACTGTGGGCTGCTGAGGCGACGTATCCATCTAGATCTTGGTGACTATCTTGGACCAAGAAAAGCCGTCCCAACAGTTCATCCACAAGCAGATAAGATATACAACAACATCGCATTCACACACCCCCTCCAGCACTGCACTTACCGAAGAAGTGAGGAAATGGCGAACCTGAATCAGAATCGGAGCCGTCATTATCTGCAATCACAGCAAAACCAGGATTGACCTGAGTCAGTGAAAACCGAGAATCCAGTGTGTGTGTGTGTGTGTGTGTGTGTGTGTGTGTGTGTGTGTGTGTGTGTGTGTGCGCGCGTGTGTGACCAGGATGAACAGGGATGGCGGGTCACCTGCCGCGACGCTGTTGACGCTATCGTCCAGTACCGTATGGGGCTTGTGGCGAAGCCACTCATCTGTGACGCCTGCGCGTGCAGTTTTCGTCAGTTGCTAGACATTGCGAGGCATAAGAGCAACGCTGTTCGCGCAGCCCGCACGCACACTGAGTCTGGCGGTCCTCACCCGGTGGACAACACGCCTCCCAGTCTGCCCCTGACGGAGCCACATAGCCAGCCATGGCAGTGGAAGAAGGAAGGAAGGCGTGCGTGTGTGTGTGAGCTCACATGCATCACACACACACACGCGATAACAATATTAAGTTTCAGAACAAATCACAAAAATGTCGTCATAGTTGACGGCTCACCTTGAACATTTTTCATGCCTCGGTGAAAGAGATCACACAGGGCACCAGTGTACAGTGTTCATAATTGCATAGGTTGGACTCATGTTTTTTTTCTCAGAATCTTACAATCGCAGGTTTGATTCCTGCTGAACCTCTTTGTCCTGTATATTTTTCTCTTTCAACTGGATAGAAAAATTCAAAGTCACCAGCTCCCCCCCCCCCCCCCCCGTGGGCTACTCGCCTGCCCCCCCCCCCCCCCCCGGAAGGCGAGGGCAATCCTAACAGACCTGTACTCACCTCCTCCATCGGGTGGAAGTTAGGGTCATTGAGATTGCGAAAGAACCACAGCACACCTGGTCTCAGAACCTACACAAGGAGGAAAGGCGGTGGCAGAAAACAAAGAGATAATTTTTCTTTTCAGCCACTACAAACGTACATCAAAGCACCTACTAGTATTCTGCACCATAGAGGCAGGATAATTCAAGAATTAATTCTTCTATAAGGAGTGATAATTGCCTTGCCGCATGCATTCAGATGCTAGGAACACGTTTTTGGCGGTCGGAGCTAAGCTTTCATACTGCAAAGAGGCTAAATTTGGCACGGAGATTTTTAGCGATTTAGATACCAGCCCAATTGGGAGAAGACAGACTTTTAAAAGCGATCAGCGTCCAATCAGAGAAACCAAACGGCGTACTCTGAACTGAGGAGTACTTCCACCGTATCCAGCTCCTGTTACCCACGGCGCGGCTAAAACACCCACTAGAACCTCGGCGGTGTGTATCGCCGTACCTTTCGCGACACGATGACGAAGCTGGCAAAGAAGTACAGAAACTCCATTCCCAGTATCCAGTGAACAAAGCAAAACGAAGCTGCAACAGACAAGAAGATGGTGACACATGGCACAGAGCACTAGAACAATTACTGCCACAACCTACATCCATTGAAACATGCACAATGAAGAACTGTTTGAGGAATATACACACCAGACAGTGCCATGCACAGTCATTGTTTTCGAAGTTTAACTACGCATGCTCAAAGAGCAGAGTCTCCTGATGATCGCTTTCCAGCATGAAACTCGTGAGTAGAGACATTTAATGATTGACCACTGTGACCGGTAGTCAAGGTTCTTCCATGCTCAAAGAGCACAACACAGGCACAACGCTGTAAGCAGTGCTCTTCCCCGCTGACAGGAGTTCTCGATTTCTGAACAATCGTTTGACCCGGCGACTTCCAGATGGAGCAGGGCATGTTCTAGACGTATGTGATCGTACTAAGTCTATGCATGTAACAGTCAGCAGCCAGCCAGTGTTCGAGCAAGCACACTTCAAGCATGCACTTTTGGACTATCGACATAATTTCACTCGTGAAAATAATCACTAAAATAGGCACTGCCTGATGATAATTAGTTGAGGAGTTCAATGCGTACTTTAGCGAGGCCGTGGAGAAAAACAACGACGACGACGACAGCAGCAGCAGTAATAAGTACACAGTAACCAGAGTCACTTACTGGCAGAAGACACGTAGCGTTGGTCCAAGGCCTCCGCAGTATCACCAAGAAGACCCTGCGGGCATGCAGCAAAACAGCACACACGTGGAGTAACACCGGACAGAAGAGAATAGGAATAAGAGTTCACGTACGCACAAACAGTATGTGCCTAAAGTCTCAAGCCCAGTGCATTCAAGTACAAATTATGTAAGCAGAAGGGTTTGGGTGGACTGCCATGCCACAACCGGTATGTGGGAATTGCACTTTTCGACAGTGACACAAAAGAGGATGAGGACACAACCCCCCCCCAAGAACAGAGTCATGTAGCTGCCATTAGCGGAGTCATGTGACATATAGCGTGAGACGTGAGAAACTAAGTACTGTCACACACTCTGTAACCGGGTCACGGGACACATTGGAGCAAATGGGTGGTCATGTGACATACACGGCGAGCCACCGGGTCATGTGACATACACGGCGAGCCACTGGGTCATGTGACATACACAGCGAGCCACTGGATCATGTGACATACAAGGTGAGCCACTGGGTCATGTGACAATCACTGTGTGTGAGCGTCCGGATCGTGTGACATGCACTCACCAGACAGCAGATGTGCAGCCAGAAGCCGCATAGCTGCGGGAAAATGATCAGCTCGACCAGCAGCAGCACAATGACCTGGGAGATGGATACACGGAGGGGGGAAACACCACACACACACACCAGGATCAGTTGATGGCAAACCTACTGTTCAAGCGAGAAGTATGAGTGCTTTCCCGTGCTACTTGAGTAGAAGTAAGCATTCATGGACAGTCGGACCTTGCTTATCCGGTCCTCCTTTATCCAGATCCCTTCCCATCCGGAAGAAAATCATCGGTTACCGATTTACAGCATATATACAGTATGTGTGTTCGATTATCCGGTTCCCTCACATATCCGGTTATTTTTGTAGAAAACGCATGTGTGCGGTTAAACGAGGTCTGACTGTATAGTGAATAATGAGTAAATCAGAATACAAAGACCCTGCAGTGCTATATCAATTTCGATATCAACATAAACAACCATTTTGATGATCGTGAACAACAAGAAACTCGGAGTTGCAACACAACTTCCTGTCGTTGCTGTATACGCTTTGAAAGTTTTGTAAATGTGGAAGAAGGTGGCTGCTCCAATGTTTGGAGCAGCCAACTTATTCCACAATTACCGCCGAAAGTCGCAACATCTCAGTTTGTTTCGTAAATGTGGATAGTGGATACAAATATTAACGGCTCCACACTTGTTCAGGCGACTGGCAATAGTTCGGCAGACCTCACCTTGCACGAGAGATAGACGGCCCCAAAGAACCAAGTAAGACTGCATTGCACGCACGCACACAAACAAGTAACACAACAGAACAATGCACTCATGCTGTGGACATGAAACAGTCGGAAATACAAATTAAATGACCATATCGGCATCACTACATGTATATACACAGCATCGACAATTGGTAAAAAAAGGAATCAAACACCGTCAT
Organism: Sycon ciliatum; assembly: GCF_964019385.1. Classification (NCBI taxonomy): domain Eukaryota; kingdom Metazoa; phylum Porifera; class Calcarea; order Leucosolenida; family Sycettidae; genus Sycon; species Sycon ciliatum. Next base: position 18,241,287 of record NC_088654.1, on the reverse strand, counting down.
T
>NC_088654.1:18221286-18236286 GCF_964019385.1 Sycon ciliatum | reverse complement strand
GCAGCGCGCCTGCCTTCGACCGGCGGTGCCGGTGGCACGCGCCGCCAATTGCGCAGGAGCAGGCGCCGCAGCAGGTTGCCGTTGGCGTCGGGGTTGACGACGAGCCAGTCTCCGCCGTACAGCTCGAGCAGGGGCAGGAAGATGAAGAGCAGGCAGAAGCACATTATGGCAAACATCATCACCAGCATGCCGGTGGTGATGCTGTTGGTGACGGCCGGCAGTGACCATCCCGGGTGAGGTTTCCTGCGGCCAATACAATGCAATGCGCAGCACACGTAGCACACAGCACGTATGCGCACACAGCATACAGCATACAGCACACGCAGACACACACACAGAACATGCAGTAACAAAGCAATAAAATGTGAATGATCCTGATGCTGGTAAACCCTCATACACTGACAAGCACATTCACAACAAAAAGAGCAAATGGGTTTAAACATACAGGGCACGCGCGCATACCATTTGACGCCCATCGCCGGAGGCGATGATAGCGATGCTACAGCAGAAGCCATAGCAGTTTGAGCTGGGATTGCACCATTCAACAGCTTGCAAGGCTGAAGAATTGACCGCCACTATTCAGCCTGGTCTACACCACACAGCTATGAAGTGGCTTTTTCTGGCCAGTGAATCCCTAATTTTTGGTCTTTATCTTTTCTTCTTCTTTTTTTCACGCACACACATCACACCACATACTCCGGCATGCACTGGCTGTTGGTAACCACCCAGGAGAATGAAAGAAAAGTCAGGAGGAGTCTGAGAAAGAGAAGAAAGATGTGCGTGACCATACTCGTCGGGAATCGAATCCGCCACCTATCGATTGGAAATCGCTGCACACACACACACACACACACACACACACACACACACACACACACACACACACACACACACACACACAGTCACGCGCACGCACACGCACAGGGTGTGTCTCTCGGTGAGGAAGCACAGCACACACAGGTCTGCAATCACAAAACACTGTCGACTTACAGGGCGAAGTAGCCCACCACCACGCGCACGATGTCAGACAGCACGGGCACTGGGATAGCCTCAGACACTGCGTCACCCTGCGTTGCACCATCGGGTGCATAGCGAGCTCGATACGCATTCGCTGGAGACGGAGCATACACAACACATCGAGAGGAACAGGAGTTTAGCACACAGTTCAACTCCCAGCTTTCATAACAATTCACACAGCTCGATTGACAGAAGAATCTTGACTACGCGTCAGAATGCTTGATGCACGACGTACAGAGCATATTACAAGAGAGAGAGAGAGAGAGAGAGAGAGAGAGAGAGAGAGAGAGAGAGAGAGAGAGAGAGAGAGAGAGAGAGAGAGAGAGAGAGAGAGGGAGGGAGGGAGGGAGGGAGGGAGGGAGGGAGAGAGAGAGGGAGGGAGGGAGGGAGGGAGGGAGGGAGGGGAGAGAGAGAGAGAGAGAGAGAGAGAGAGAGAGAGAGAGAGAGAGAGAGAGAGAGAGAGAGAGAGAGAGAGAGAGAGAGAGAGAGAGAGAGAGAGAGAGAGAGAGAGCATCTACCACGTTGGCATGGAACACAAGTCTTACCAGCCAGCAGAGGTATATAAATAGCCCAGATGCTTAGCGGTGGCACTGTTCGCAGAAGAACACTGCCAACATTGCGCAGCAAGCCGATGCCAATCTCCCGCAGCGGCAGTCGTGATGGAGTATTGGCTGCATAGACTAGATCGTGCACACAAAGAAATCCACGAGAGAATGGTTCAAACATGATTAGTTTCTGGGCAGCTGTCGCTCACCTTGTAAGAACATAAGCCCGATTGGACGCACTCGGATCACGTTTCTCACAACTTTATTGCTTGGAAATTGCAAAGACAGAAAAGGGAGGTAATTTACGAGGACCAGTGCACTCTATCTCACGAACTGTGGAAATGTGCAAGAATGCTTGGAGTGGTTTTCAAGTCGGATATTAGGCCCAGTGATCCACTGACAACGGCTGAAAGAGAGCGTTCCTCCCGGCAATCACCGCTATTTTGGTCAGTGACACAAAACAATGCCTTTGCTCAGTAGTCTTCAAGCTGGTCAACTCCAGTTTTCCGTCCCGAAGTCTCCATTAATCTTTCGAATAATATTATAAATACAGGAATAGGTGTAGCAGATGGGATTGGTCCAAGGACAACACCGCGACACTGCAATGATTACAAAGGGTGGCCACTGCCATTCAATCAGAGCCGGAAACTTTGGAGCTCAAACGATCTCAAATTAGTACTGCTAGCAAGACAGATACACTTGGCATGCTATCTTCCAGTAACTTACTAGGCCGGAAAAGGAAGCGGTGCTTGCATAGCTCACAGTATCTAACACAAAGCAAAAGACAAAAAAACAACCCCAGAGGCACATGAATGTACACACTGGTATGAATGTGCGTGCATGCATACAGACAGACACACACACACACACCTGCCCATCGCTGAAGCGATGATAGCGAACAAGCTATGTTAGACATAACACCTTGTGCTGGGATTACACAGACACACACAGACACACACACTCGGACACACAAACACATACATCACAAATGCACACACACACACACACACACATCATAAATGCACACACAGACACAGACACACAGACACACACACACACACACACACACACACACACACACACACACACACACACACACACACACACACACTACTACTACTACTATCAATCAGCTACCCCATGGGGTCACGCCGCCCTCCACTCAGAGAACTGAGCGCAAGGTGAGGGGCAGTGGCGCAAAACAAAACAGGAAGTACAGCAAAATGAATTGAAAAAAAAGGAAATCAAAACAAGCTGCCATATTGATGGAAAAGGACTCACAAACAGAGGAAAGAAATATCACAAACCAGATGAACAGTCTGACACACACACACACACACACACACACACACACACACACACACACACACACACACACACACACACACACACCACACACACATACACAGCTGCCAGCCTCAACTGGACTGCTAAAGTGTACATGGATCACAGCCAAGCAGCCACACACCATCCGTGCACTCTACTTACTCTTTGCGGCTGTGTTTCAGCCATTGTACCAGGCTGCAGAACATGAGGAAAGCAAGAAAAAGAGAAAGGAAAAAGCATGTTTGTAGGATGCAAACACTGCAAATACTGTAGCTGAGCTCATTGCTACCAGGTTCAGCTTCACTTCTTTGTACCACAAACGACGAAACGGTTCAGTCTGCTGATGAGTGCTATGGCATGATCATAAAATCACGAGCAAGTGGTTGCCAGAGGTGAACCCAGCCGACATTTCACACCACATCTGCACACTTGAGCAGCCTCCACCACACGAGCTGTGGGATCTCGCCTGTATCAACAGTGGCTGGCCACAGGCTGAAGAGCGCTACGACAGTTTGGAGCACAGACGGCTCGAAGCACACAATCAAATATTCCAAGTGTGTCACTAGTGCGCGCAATACCGTGTGATCTCTCCGTTGCTACCAGGTGCTCTTCCAGCTACGTACCACCGGAGATTGTAGCTGCCAGAGCTCATGCAGCCGCACAGTGCTGCCTGAGCAGCAGCAGTAGCAGCAGCAGCAGCAGACCAGGTTTTACTGTATCGGAAAAAAAATTCTCAGCTGGCCGCACTTTTGCAGAGCGATTTCTTGGGTTCTACAGGTAGGACGGCATGCAAGCTATCATCATTAATAGTGATGCCGCATCCCTACACATCTCTAACAACATTCTACACATGGCACAATCTTTTACTGCTTGCTTCTCGACACAAGCATTGTCATTTGACTTCGAGCATGCACAACGTCAATACTGTGGCAGAAGGGACCTTGATCTTCAAAGTACTTTGGATTAGACTATTTCAAATTTTAATTTTAATTTCATCGCCGAGTTTCATCCCTTGTTTTCTTTCGTGTTCTTCCTTCTTTCCACGCCGTATTGTTCGAATAAATCCGTTTTATGAAATCAGTGAGAAAATGAATAGTAATGATACTAGAAGTTGCACTAGGATGTATTAACCTTAACAAAGATATTAAGTCTCGACTCAGGCATACGAATCCACGTCACTTTCCTCCCTTCTCAGAAATATGAAGTGGCAGTGAATCAAAATTTCCGAGGCACTGTCTACTGGTGTTGAATTTGTTGATTGAGAACGTGCCAACCAATTCACCACACTGAATAATATAATACAATTCATTTTGGGGACAATTACAATAATTCTTACCACGCCTGATGCACGAACTTGATACTGCCAGTACACGCACATGGATGAAATAGAGCATTATCAGGCGTCCCTTCAGCCCTGCAAACGCGACATACGTCTACAGCCAGGGCAGCATACAAACGCAAACATCAGCTAAGCTGAGCAAAAGGCCAAAGAACAAACAATGATCAACAAGCACCCACCTTCGTCCTCCATTGTTTCGCTCAAGCTAGCCAAAACAAGATGCGTTCATAATGTTATTCACTCATTTACATTTAGAATGAGCCCTACACAAGATTTTCATTGTCCATTCGGTAGAGAAAAAGACAGCCTGAACGACGAGAAGATACTCAGATAGCTTCCAGAAATTGAATTTTGTGTTTTCAGAAGCAAGACACATGCATAAAATTAAAAAAAGCACTTCGGTCGACGGTACGTTGCGTTACGTGTATGTACGGTACATGTACTTGTTGCCATGCATGCTGCATGCACACGTCTACATACACGTCACTGCGCGTGTAGAGTCGGGGTTTCCCCCTCTGCCCTAATTAATTATTTCAACGAACTAAAAAGTAAAAAGTAACGACGTCACAGCATCTGATAGATGCTTCCAACACTTTTAAAGGGGAAGTATACCCTAAAATCAAATTTTCACCAGTTGTAGTCTTCTGGGTGCTGAGTCGAATGGTCTTGGTCCGAGGAAGCTGCGACGCTCCCTTCCTACTTGAATCCCAATCGAACTCGCGCACTTCCACCGAAACTGGGTGACTGCGCCCTACTAGATGGGGATTTGTATGCAAAATGTCACTAAAAGCGCCATTTCGTTCTTATAAAAGCACGGATGACCGCGATTGGCCCATATGTTGTAGTCTTTTGGACGCTGAGTCGACTGGTTTTGGTCCGAAAAGGCTGCGATGCAGCGTTCCTCCTTTATTCCCAATCGAACATGGTTGAACAAGCGGTCACGTGCTCCTGGGTGCCCAAATCACCTGGTCACCGCGCCAGCAGGCGACAACTTTCACACCAAGGTTCAACTCGAGTTCAACTCGAGTGACAGGACTGCACCCAAAAAAGGTCAAACAGGCTAGTAAGTTGTACCCTGCAGGCACGGTGACCAGCTGACTGGTGTACGCAGGAGCACGTGACCGCTTCTTCAACCATGTTCGATTGGGAATAAAGGAGGAACGCTGCATCGCAGCCTTTTCGGACCAAAACCAGTCGACTCAGCGTCCAAAAGACTACAACATATGGGCCAATCGCGGTCATCCGTGCTTTTATAAGAACGAAATGGCGCTTTTAGTGACATTTTGCATACAAATCCCCATCTAGTAGGGCGCAGTCACCCAGTTTCGGTGGAAGTGCGCGAGTTCGATTGGGATTCAAGTAGGAAGGGAGCGCCGCAGCTTCCTCGGACCAAGACCATTCGACTCAGCACCCAGAAGACTACAACTGGTGAAAATTTGATTTTAGGGTATACTTCCCCTTTAAAGGGGAAGTATACCCTAAAGGGGAAGTATACCCTAAAATCAAATTTTCACCAGTTGTAGTCTTCGGGGTGCTGAGTCGAATGGTCTTGGTCCGAGGAAGCTGCGACGCTCCCTTCCTACTTGAATCCCAATCGAACTCGCGCACTTCCACCGAAACTGGGTGACTGCGCCCTACTACAGTTGCGCTCGGTGAAATCCGGCCCGAAGTGCATAAATAACTGGCGCCCAATACTGATGCGGCCCTTGACGCCCTCAAAGTTGTACAAGTGCTAGTGTGCACGTGTGCCGTATGAACTGTGCATGTGCTTACTCATACGCATGCATGCTTACACCAAAGTGTAAAAAAAAACGCGCCAAACAAAGACAAGTGTAACATTCATTTCAGTCCAGCACAAGTAAAGAAGACGGAGATCGTTTCGAAGCAGTTTATTTCATACACAGAGCAGCAGGGCTTCCATATTTTGTGTGGCCACCGTCTGCTTCGATAAGGGCTTCAACACGACGTGGCATTGACTCCACGTACGGGGAAACCGTGTCAGGAGCCAACGAGTCCCACTCCAGGTGCAGTGCTTGCACCAGCTGGTCAGCATTCTCGCAGCGATGCGGAATTATTCTCTTCTTGAGAAGAGCCCACACATTGGGAATGGCCATGTCCTTTCTCTCTATCTCTTCTTGATCTTGAGCTGTACTTCGTGAAGTGAATGAAAAAAAATTTGAACTGTTTTTAGCATGCAACACGTGCACTCCGAACTTTTACACGAGGTGCGTACAGTTGAGTTCATACCCACAAATCGCCAGTGATGTAATGGGAGCTGGCTTCGCGGCGCCGGCTTTGCACTTCGGGCCGGATTTCACCGAGCGCAACTGTAGATGGGGATTTGTATGCAAAATGTCACTAAAAGCGCCATTTCGTTCTTATAAAAGCACGGATGACCGCGATTGGCCCATATGTTGTAGTCTTTTGAACGCTGAGTCGACTGGTTTTGGTCCGAAAAGGCTGCGATGTAGCGTTCCTCCTTTATTCCCAATCGAACATGGTTGAACAAGCGGTCACGTGCTCCTGCGTACACCAGTCACCTGGTCACCGTGCCTGCAGGGTACAACTTACTAGCCTGTTTGACCTTTTTTGGGTGCACTCCTGTCACTCGAGTTGAACCTTGGTGTGAAATTTGTCGCCTGCTGGCGTGGTGACCAGGTGATTTGGGCACCCAGGAGCACGTGACCGCTTGTTCAACCATGTTCGATTGGGAATAAAGGAGGAACGCTGCATCGCAGCCTTTTCGGACCAAAACCAGTCGACTCAGCGTCCAAAAGACTACAACATATATGGGCCAATCGCGGTCATCCGTGCTTTTATAAGAACGAAATGGCGCTTTTAGTGACATTTTGCATACAAATCCCCATCTAGTAGGGCGCAGTCACCCAGTTTCGGTGGAAGTGCGCGAGTTCGATTGGGATTCAAGTAGGAAGGGAGCGTCGCAGCTTCCTCGGACCAAGACCATTCGACTCAGCACCCAGAAGACTACAACTGGTGAAAATTTGATTTTAGGGTATACTTCCCCTTTAACTGTAGTCCATAACCATGACGACCACGGCACAATACAGTGAACGAAGAGTCGGAATACGAATTGCAACAATCACTCATCAGGACTAGCTAACAGATGATTGTACACTGAAGACTTGCTACCACGAAACCTACGCACAACACTAACACCTCACCGGCACTCTCACCATCACTGCTCTCCGACTCAATGCTCCCTACGCCGTCCGTTCCATCCTCCGCTTCCTCTGTACTCTCTCTGTCTCGTCCATCCCGCCTGACCGGGTCCATTGAACTCAACTCGGCCGTCACCCTGCTATCACCATGATCACGTCCCTCCTTTCGCCCTTGTCCGACGGTGCGTAGCTTCTGTTGTAGTTGGCTGTTGATCGTCTTGGTCTTTCAATTATGGGCTTGGATGGTGGATTAGTTGTGGTTGCTGTAGATTGCGTTGTTGGTGTTGGTGTGGGAGCTACTGATATGCAAGGTGGGTCTTTTTGAGTCGGCATTTGTAGTGTTAATGCAGCTGTCAGTGTTGCTCGCGGGCTGCCACTGGCAAGCTCCACCACCGCAAGAACCGATGGCGGAGGATCAGGAGGAGGCAGTGGGACCGGGACCGCAAGCAGCGCCGCCTCAGCCAAAGCCGCCGGGGGCACTGACGAAGGAACCACCGACGGCCGGAGCAAAGGCGGCGACACAAGCCGACCCGATGAGCCACCACGCCCATTCTCCTCCACCACCGCCACCAGCGACGGCGGAGCAAGCACAGTCTGTGAGCCAGGATCCGCGGGTTGTGTAGGCAACGGCTGTGTGGTTAATGGTTGTTTTCTAGGTCGCCCTCGCTTCGGTCTTTGTTGTTGTGCGCAAGGTGGAAGTATGTGACGTGGTGTGTGTTGTTTGATGCGTGCGTTCAGGTGCTGAACAGTCCTACCAACATACCGACTAGCGCATTGTCGGCATTCAAAGTTGTAAATAAGATGACTTAGGTGATGGGCTGGTAGGACATCCTTCCGCACCGTAAACGCACGCATCGTCGTAAAGACTGGCACGAAGTGTACTGCGTAGTAAGTTCGACGAACAACAGACTTGACTGCACTACAAACTTTAGTCGACTCCTGCCCTTTCCACGGCAAACATAAATAAACGGGACAACGAGCAGGACCAATCATAGGAGACAGAGAGAGTACAGAGGAAGCGGATGATGGAACGGACGGCGGAGGGAGCAGTGATGGTGAGAGTGCCGGTGAGAGTGTTAGTGTTGTGCGTAGGTTTCGAATCGTGGTAGCAAGTCTTCAGTGTACAGTCATCTGCTAGCTAGTCCTGATTGTTGCAATTCGTATTCCGACTCTTCGTTCACTGTATTGTGCCGTGGTCGTCATGGTTATGGACTACAGTTAAAAGTGTTGGAAGCTATCTATCAGTGTCTGTTGTATAACTATAAGCCTAATTTGTGTTTACAGCATCTTACAGTACTAGTATTTATTAATTATTTACTCTTGACAGTAGTAATCAGAAATCTAATACTAGTCTAGCAATCCGTACATCATGTACACACACCTTGTACACACTCTCTCTAACGGCAATTGATATACATTATAGTTCAAATTTTCGGGCAAGGCCCAGCATCAGGAATATAGTTAGCAAGACAGAAGAGTAAATACCCTACTGTACGGGCGATAGAAAGACAGGGAGTTTGAACCAGGAACGTGTGCTGGGTTGTCATCATTCAACAGCTTGCAAGACTGATGAATTGACTGCATCATTAATTCTAGACTGATCCCCATCACATTTGCAGCTGATTGAAGTGGCTTTTAAGTTTTCACACCCACACCCACACCTTGACCTTGTGTACAGCTAGCTGCCAGTAACTGGCTATGCCGCCCGATGCGGGGGAGGAGAGGAGAGCGTGCAGTCATGACGCCCTGCAGACATGTCGCCGGATGCCGCGGAGCCAATGGAAACGTCTCCCATACCCGCACTCATGTTGAAAAGTGGCCACGATCAACAGACCTGCACCCGCCTCTCCGACAGTTGTGGCGGCTGAAGCCTGAAGCCGACTTGCAGCAGCGGCCACAGACACTGCAGTGATGACCGCAGCAGCGCTCAGTCGAGACAGCGTACCGGGGTGGGGACGCCGAGGGCAGAGATGCTTGAGCTGGAGGCGTGAGCAGTAGCGGTAGGCTCCCCTGGCAGAGATGCTTGGGCTGGAGGCGATGAGGCGTGAGCAGTAGCGGTTGGCTCCTCTGTTGTAGATGGTGATGGCTGACAACGGTGAACAGCCAGGCCCCCCGCACTTTTAAACCACCGCCGGCAGGTGCTGCAATGCCGTGCACCACGCTGAAGCTCAACCGGAAGCCGACGCTCAGCAAGGCACACACACACACACACACACACACACACACACACACACACACACACACACACACACACACATTCAGCAGCAAAAGAAGCAAACAAGCCCAGGTCCGAAGCACAATAGATGGTGGAATATGAACGCCACAAATCTGCTCCACTGTACCAAGCATTAGGAGAGGAAAGAAAGCAAGACCGATGGTCTACAAGAATGTGGACAACAGGGCTACAGTTGCATGCAAGTGAAAGACGGCGACGAATGGAATATCTGTATAATATAGCGGAAAACAAGTGTCAACAAGAATTCAGTAGGATAGTGTAGCGAGACCATAATAAAGTAGGCATGGCATACGGAACAATCCAGACCATACCAGTGAAAGCAGCACCATGAACCAGAAGACTGCCAGCAGCAACAGTAACAGAGCAATGCAGTGAAATCTTTGTATAAAACGTCAGGGCGGCCAGCACCAGGCAAACAGCAGCACAGCTGTACTAAAGCGTTAGCATGATTCAACACCCACCCACCCACACACATACACACACATGCACACACACATGTACACACACACACATGCACACCCACACACATGCACACCCACACACATGCACACCCACACACATGCACACCCACACACATGCACACCCACACACACACACACACACACACAAGCACGCACACACACACACACACACACGTGTGCACACTATTTGTTCTACGCACGGATGCCCTACGATCAAGAGGAGGCACCTGAACGCTGCTTCGCATAGTTACACGGTGAACTTCAACGATAAAACTCGTGCAGATAAGTCAGTTTCATGAGTGCTTAGGAGTAGATTGGTGCGTCATCTTGAGCGGCCGTTCCGCTTTGAACGCGGCCGTCTGCATTACAGGCTTCAGATCGCCTGCGTGCAGCGTGGGTGATGCGGAGACCAGGGCGCTGAGCGGCGCCGACACCAGTGCCACGCTGCTGCCGGTGAGCATGGACGAGGCGGCCGCTTCCTGCAGCGGCGGCGTGACGGACGCCGACAGGCAGGACACGGAGCTGTTGCCGGAGCTGCTCTGCTGGGACACGCCCGCCGCCGACGACAGGGCGCGCACCAGGTCCATGTCCATCGCCACGTCATCATGCAGGAATGGCGAGGCGGTGGTGGCGGCGGCGGCGTGCTCCAGCGGTGCCGATGAAGACGCCACCGCGCTGCTCGTGGATTGAGCCGCCGCCGTTGCCGTCGTCGTCGCCACCGAGACGGGCGCGGCGGAGTCGGACTGGCCGTCGTGGAGACGCGACCACCGGGCGTGCAGCTCCTCGATGTCGGACCGGTGGCAGCGCAGCGGCACCAGGTCGATGTGCAGAAAGCAACGCTTCAGCGCCGTGTAGCCGGGCACCGGCTGGCCGCACTTGTGCCCGTTGGACAGGCCCTGCTCGCATGGCACAAACAGGAACTGGCCCGTCTCGGTGCAGATGTGCTGCCGACAGTACTTAGTCAGGGGTAGGCAGGTGCTCTGGCATGGCGTAGAGCCGGCTCCCACATGCGCACAATGCGGCACCTTGGACACATTACTTGACGCCGCTGATATTGCCGTTGCTTCGGCAGCAGCTGCATTACCAGTAGAAGTGGTCGCGGTGGCAGCGACGGTGCTCAGGGCGGCCTGACGAGCTTTCTTGCGTCGCTCGCGCACACGATGCTGCATGACAGCGTCGTGGCCGTAGAAGCGCTTGTAACGACGCACCGCACTGGCTCTTTTGGCTCGCAGCACGGCAGTGGCATCGCCCTCAACTGAACGAGCGGTGAACACACATACAGGCACATGCAGACACACACACACACAACGTTAATCAGCTACAGCCCTCTATGGTGCCTACAATACTGGATATGTACAAAACCTATCTCGAACACTACATTCTGGTTTCCCTGGTGCACATCTCAAGATGGTTACCATGACGAAAGCATGGCTGCCAAGGCACTGTACACCCACATCCACACACAGGATACGCATCAGCCGCCGCGGAGCAACTAGCACTCCGGGCAAGCAGACATGACCACCTCAGTGAAGCTCATAAGCATGCTGTTTGGGCCACTCTTAAAAATCAGGGTGAGGCACGCACAGGTCTTCTTAAAGGGGAAGTTAAGGCAAAAATCAAAATTTCACCAGTTGTAGTCTTCGGGGTGCTGAGTCAAATGGTCGTGGTCCGAGGAAGCTGAGACGCTCCCTTCCTACTTTAATCCCAATCGAACTCGCGCACTTCCACCGAAACTGGGTGACTGCGCCCTACTAGATGGGGATTTGTATGCAAAATCTCACTAAAAGCGCCATTTCGTTCTTATAAAAGCATGGATGACCGCGATTGGCCCATTGTTGTACTCTTTTGGACGCTGAGTCGACTGGTTTTGGTCCGAAAAGGCTGCGATGCAGCGTTCCTCCTTTATTCCCAATCGAACATGGTTGAACAAGCGGTCACGTGCTCCTGCGTACACCAGTCACCTGGTCACCGTGCCTGCAGGGTACAACTTACTAGCCTGTTTGACCTTTTTTGGGTGCAGTCCTGTCACTCAAGTTGAACCTTGGTGTGAAAGTTGTCGCCTGCTGGCGTGGTGACCAGGTGATTTGGGCAGGCGTGCTTTCTCGGACCAAGACCATTCGACTCAGCACCCCGAAGACTACAACTGGTGAAATTTGATTTTTGCCTTAACTTCCCCTTTAAGAGGATTAACATGCATACAGTGGAACCTGTCTATTAAAGCCGACCTCTCAAGGGCCCTCTAAAATGTGGTCTCCTTATCCAGGGTCATTTGATTGGAAACGACACCCCTTGGTCCTATTTGTAGCGGTCCTCTGAGGCAGGCGGTCAGCTTCTCAGAGAGGTCGCCCTGACAGGTTCTACCAAGAGTAGATAAACAAGAATGTGCAACTCGCGGATGGGTAGGCCCACGGCGGAATTTTTTGTTGACGTACTCTTTTCGACGACGCACGCGCTGCGAGTCTTTCGGAAAGTTTTCCCTCGTGCCCTTGGCCGGCTTTACACTACAAGCTCGGTGCCCAGCACGTGCTCTCACACTGCTCTGCGGCAAAATGCGCGTTCTTCTGAAAAAAAGGTGACGTCAACAAAAAATTCCGCCGTGGGCGGGGGTATCTGCAGATTGTGCAGGAGAGATCCGGAGTTGCACACTCTTGTTTATCTACTCTTGGTTCTACTGTACATGGTACAAGCGCGGCACTACAATTAGACCAACCTGAGTGAGGCATTTGTGCCGTGGAGTTAATGGTTCCGCCATTGTCTATGTGCTGGAGCTGGCCAAGGTAGCGATGCCTGAGCAAGCGGAACTCGTGACGCAGTCGATCGACCTGGCCGATGTACAGCCGCTGCAGCCGCTTCAGCTTCTTGTAGTACAGGGTGGCGGCCTCGGTTTCCGTCCAAGCACCGGCATTGCTGCAGAACACGAACATTCAATCACACACACAGACACACCGGCCATGTTCACCATTGCACCGTTAGCTCAGCATGTGTACACTGGGAAAAAAACACTTGCGTGCCAGAGCTACGCTACGTGGGAAACATGAGCAGTCTGCCGACGTGTACATGCATCAGTAACAACACCAACGACTTGAACTGGTTGAGTTTCTTACATAAATCACCAGCCTGCCATCGTGCATCAAAAACGATATCACACTTTTTAGAGCTGCTACATGTGTGTACGGCTAAATGTGTTTCTAAATAAATCTGATAGAAGGTCAGATACCGAAAATGACTCTGGTACTGCTTGTACCACTACCACCAACCAGTAAGTTTAGAAAGGGGAAATATAACATCACATTCATTCCCGAAGGTACCGGTAAGCTATGGATGTCACATAGCGGTGTCTGGTGCAAGCAAGGTCCACGGCGGTTTCTTTTGTATCTTCGTGTGTGTGTGTGTGTGTGTCCGGCATCGCACGCGACTGATCATGCGAGCAGTCAGCCGCTGTTAGGCACATGTCAGCAGCGCAGAGGGTCGGTGGGCGTACACAGACACAGTCACACACACACACACACGCCCACCGACCCTCTGCGCTGCTGATATGTGACTAACAGCGGCTGACTGCTCACATAATCAGTCGCGTGCGATGCCGGACACACACACACACACACACACACACACACGTACACACATTTGACCTTTGACGCCCATCGCCGGAGGCGATGATAGCAATGCTACGGCAGAAGCCATAGCAAATTGTGCTGAGATTGGACCATTCAACAGCTTGCAAGGCTGAATAATTGACCGTCACTATTCAGCCTGGTCTACACCATACAGCTATTTGAAGAGAAAAAAGTCACACACACACACACACACAGACCACCAGCTCAAGTCAGCAAAGTGAGCTGATCGCATGACGCCCAAAGCAAAGAACGGGCATAACTTATTCTACTGTGCCAAGAAGAAGCATAGCAATGGTGGTGATCCGGCAGCTCAGCTCACTGTTTCATACCTGAGAAGTTCAACACCAGATATGGTGCCATCCATGTAGACACTATCCCCGACGTCCGGTTCTCCACCGCCCCACGACTGTGTCTTCATCTGGCCCAGCACGTACGACGAAGTGTCCGAGATACGCACCGGCCATGGCCCCACCGCCACGCCTTTGCAGAACAACAACAACAACGACTATCTCTTATTGGCCACTGGCTATCGTGAGAATAAAGATTTGAAACGACGCACATCACACACAGCCGCATACACACAACACACACATGCACACAAACACATAACACGCACGGACACGCCACATGCGCGCATTCGGAAAGCACACGAAAGCCAGAGCACATACCGTTACACATAGACTGTCCCCGGGGAAAATTGCGGCAAAAAACGCGGCATAATATGGCATAATTTGCAGTGAATTTGCGGTAAATATGCGGTGAATATTATTGATATCATCTCGCGGCGGCAAGTTTGCAGTTGATATGAGGCAATTTTCAGTGAGTATGTAGTGAAATCAATCAGTTACAAGTCTCTGGTGTAAGCGCTCGTCATATTTGAGTACAAAACCGCCACCGGATGAGACGTTGCTGACCGAACAGTGCACTGTGTGTACTTGTAGTGCAACAGAAAAGTTAAAAAAAACGCGGGGAAAATCGCGGAAAACGCGGTCTTTTAAAAAATCGCAAAAAAACGAGGAAAAAAACGCGGCCGCGGAATCGCAATTTTCCCCGGGGACAGATATAGATCAGATGGGCGGTTTACATCATTGCCATGTTGGAGATTTCTGGATTACATAATGATAGTAATGCGGTACAGGGATGAATTTATCCTGTATCGCATCGCAGTTTGCGATGCAAAATCGATCTACTGCTACTCAAAAGTTACCGTGATCCGCAGAAAACTGCGATACATACAGACTGTCCATGCCTAGCCTGGACATGCATGCAGTGCAGTGTGT
>NC_088654.1:18211286-18216286 GCF_964019385.1 Sycon ciliatum | reverse complement strand
ACTGTCGTAGTACCCGGCCAGCTGGCATTGTCCTCCGCTAGCAGCAGTGCGTCACCACACGGCGGCATGGCTCACGCCCATGCTGTGCATCAATCTTATGTACACGCATGCATGCCGTAAAGTCTTGTATAAAGGCCGCACTTGAATAGAAGCCGCGCTCGAATAGAAGCCGCAATTTTGGGCCCATCAAATCACACATACGCCTGGTTTTAGTGTCGACATACATAGAAATACCTGTCTTGTATAGAAGCCTGTCTCATATAGAACCCTGCAGAATTTCACCAAGAAAGTCATAGAAGCCGCGGCTTTTATACAAGACTTTACGGTATGTCATACTACACTGTATACTGTTTGCCAGAAGTTTGTCAACAGTGTATCGCGGTATTCAGAGTTCTGTCCAGCTTTGGTGGTATTCACGGTATCATTCCATTCGGTAGAAATGAATATCATTATTATTAATACTTATTTTAAGAAGACTCAGGCTGCTGACCGCAAACGGCTACAATCATCAGTAAAATGGAGATACAGAAAATGCCGAGAGATTTTGTGTTGGCTGCCTGAGGGCCGTGCAAAACACGATAGGAGAGGGGTAGAGCAAGTCACTTGTCTCTTCAAGTAACTTAGTTGCCTGACCTGGGCTATGCAGAGCACACCTCTCACAGTCCGTATGCATGCAGGGTGCGACCATGCATGCGACCAATTCACGACAAGTATAATGCTGGAGTCTGGATAGAGGTGTGCATGAAATAGGACATAATGGGACTGAGTGTCCGATGATAATGACATGCTTGCGAAAATCACTCAGTTTGGAGTCTTGAGGACTTGCAAGCCAGGTCAGTGCAGGGGCCTGGCGAGTGTGATTTCGCATCTTTGTCATGTGCAGAAAGCAGGGAGTCCCTGGTACACTGTACTCGGAACGTGAGCATAGCATGTGGACTGTGGAGCCAACATGACGGACATCATGACTGTGAGCCTGTGACAAAACTCGGGTAGATCTACTTCAAGTACTAAGTTGTTGTAGAATCGGGGGTTGGGTGCATAGCAGGGAGTCGTCAAAATGGCATAATTATGACGACTCCCTGGTTCGGTCCAAACATGGCTGCCCTGTCACTGATGGCCATGTGATAGATGTGCAACAGCTCCACACGGTAGGCATATTATTTATGTACAATCATGTCCAGTAAACCTGGTGTAAGCGACCTCTCGTTTTAGCGACCACCTGCTCTTAACGACCGTTTTCCATGCACGGACAGTTCTACACAGACACTGTGGTACCTGGTTCTAAAGACCACCTGGCTTTAACGACGCTTTTCCTTGCGCCGTGGGGTGGTCGCTTAAATCAGGTTTTACTGTAGATCTACTATTCTAAAGTACATACATGTACATGTAACTAGCATCTGAAACCGTGACCATGGTGACCACCAAGGCTATTAAAAAACACCTATTAAAATATAAATGAGATCTTCAGCCTCTTTCACCCACAATCCGTGACGCTACTTCAACGTGTCGTTGTATTCTGTCAGTATTCTCTTACTTGTACTGTGTAGGGTGCAGGTAACACTGCCCTCTGATCGGAGAGACGGTTCTCCGACTCCCACCAAAACTGACGACACAGCTCCCAGTGTGCCGAAAATACCTATAAAGAAAACAATACTGAATCGTGTCGCAACCACTACTTAATACTGAATCATCACTTGTTTGAGGGAAAGACACAAACGGGAAAAGTCAGAAGAAAAAATTGACTGTCACCACCAGGACTCGAACAAGGGACCCTCGCGTGTCGCTAGCCATGCTCTAACCACTGAGCTATGGTGTAGTCGTCATCCCAGCAGAGACCGTTCAACATTTCCTTCAGACTTCGTAACTCACACAATACTGAATCATGTGAAGTGAGGCTTCATCTCGATCATACCATCATTTTAGCCAGGTATAGTACTTAATAGATTGCATCAAGCTACATGTACATATATGTAGCACAGGCAACGAATCTAAACAGACAGCGGCCCAGACAATGGAGAACTAGCCCTATGTGAAGTCAAAATGCACGCCCCCGATGAGTGAAACGTTTTAATTTCACTTTGGAAGGCAATCCAGGCTGGCCTAAAATACTGTACAGATCTAGACTAGTGCACTGCACTGAAGGCATTCACCCTACAGCACTGGCATCAAGGTCATAAAACATAAATAGGTCAGGTACATCAGTTCCAGGGAAAGTTGCGGTCAGGTTGCAGGTATTCTTTAAAAGCAAAGTCTCTCAAGAGTTTGCAGAACGCCAATGTCTGTCATATCATGTCACCCAGCATGTTGACCAATATATTGCTGGAAGCAAGAGCAGGTCATCATCTGCAACTGGGGGAGATAGGATGGAAGACGCGGCAAGCCTGCATCGGCACGGCGCACGGCCGTTCACAGGCGTTTTCTCTCGCGGATCGATCACGTCTTCCCGGGTGCCGTTTGGAACTAATTACTTGCCCTTGCTCTAGAAGCAGCGCTGACGTGCAGATTTAAGATAGCTATGACCGGACGTCACACCTTTCCATTGTCTGTAGCCAATGTGACACACAGCAAAACGACTGAAAAACAAACACAAAAAAACGTAGTTGTAAGTGGCCATGGTCTCTGGAGAACGACTTTGGGCAGGGCAAGTTTCATCATGAACCACGCTCCTCGTTATGACCGTCCAGGTGTCCAGCAGAGTAAGCCCTGGAGTGCCCCCCCCCCCCCCCCTCCCCAGACTACTGCCTGGCAGGCGTACGAATCAGCCATCGCGCGGCTCGTCCTTACAGAATGAGACAGTACGGGCAACATTTGCAGCACTTTCCAGCAGGCGCCGGATGCGGCGGGTCATCCCTGCTGGTTGGTCCGAGTGTGTCCTGTCCATGAAAAAGAGGAGTTTTCTCCCCCGGCGGCTGGGTTGACCGTCCTTCATTGAATTGATGATGCAGCTGTTCGGCAATCCTCCGCAGTGCATCCTCCAGGTCTTCTAGCACATCTGCTGTTATGTAATATCTATCACTTAAGGACTTCCTGCTCCGGAAATGGTCTTCAATAGTGTCACGAGTCACTTGCATGGCGGAGTCTGGATCACGTCTTGTGCAGAGTAAAAACTTCATACAGCCTGGTGTATGTGCATGCTTATCGGCCAGTGAAAGCGCCGTATCCGCCTGACTGAGAGAGCCAGGTGTATCGCGTACCAGGACAATTGTGACTCCGTTCACACTGTCATATTGGCTTCGTGTCGATGTACCATACTTATCGTCTAGACAAGTCAGCTTGACCTGCAAGGAGCACACATGCGTGCGCGCGCACACACACACACACACACACACACACACGCACGCATCCATGCATGCACGCACACACACACACACACACACACACATACACACACGTGTCCTGGTCCTGGTAAACATTGCCATTACGGTCACATGTCCCCTTGCGGGGCCGACAATATGGAACGAGGAGCGGCGGCAGTCCGCTGAGAGAGAGGTACTAGGTCAGGGACTCGGGGACCATGTTCGAGAGAGCCATCTCTGGCAGCTACGGATCTGGCTTATCATCGGAAACGATTCCTCTCACGGCTGCCGCTTGAACGGGTCCATCACTCTCCACAACACAACAGAGCGAACATTCCATGAGCCAATGACATATGCACATACAGTGCTACTCTATGAAATCCAGTCGATGCACTCACGTACGTACAGTCGTACACGCAGGGTGTTGCGCAGCCCTAGACCTGCGAACACTGGTCTTCGAAATGGTGCAAGACGCAAACTTGAGTGCCGCGACTAGATTTCATTGTCAGTAGGTGCGCTGTGGCGGAGCCGCCGAAGCCTCACCCTGGCGTCAAAGATCCTGTTTTACAGGTCGATGATCCAGGGTAGGTTGTCGTACGCTTCCAACGCCTTTTATCCGTCACTTCAAATTGGCAACATGAAGCCCCTCACACGTCTAACGAAGTGCGCTATCCGCGGCTTCTTCGGTCTGCCACCGTGGTCGCGCACGAGCCCGATCTTTGAACAGCTCCGCCTCACCACCCTGGAGGACATGTTTAACATTAAGCTCCTCATATTTGTCCGTCGTTGTCTGTTCTCCCGAGCTAGCTCCCTCTTCACCAGCTTCTTGGTGAGAGTTACTGGTGACCGCACTCAGAGAGCAGCACATCACCTCGTTCGAGCACCATTTTGGCCCGGTCCTGCGGGTCGAGCGACCATGCAGTTCATCGGCGCAGTCCTGTGGAACCAGCTCCCGCCTGATCTCCGTTCCGAGCCCAGCCACCTTCAGTTCTGTGCCCTGCTAAAAGCGCATCATGGCTCCGTTTAAATGCTTTTCGGCTAGTGTTTTTCTATGGTATAGCGGACTGAAGAATAAATAGTAAACGTATTTTGCATATTATATTATATGTATGAAGCTATTTTGTATTATGTTCCCATTCCGTTTTTGCTTTGGTGTAGCCCTGAGGTTGATTTGCTTACTTTGCTTACAAGTATTTATTTCTACCCTTCCTCTCTCCGTACTTCTGTCCCCCCCCCCCTCTCTCTCATTCCTTCTGTCGTCCACATGTATCAAAGGAGGCGAAATCGCCTGTTTGTGGTGCGACGTTAAATAAATTTCAACAACAACAGCAACAACAACAACAACAGGACAGTGCTTGTACTGGCATCTACATATTTCTCACTGCCTTTTCCATGGGGACAGACATGGCACTGCGCCAGCTCATGGCTCCTAGGCTGAGGGACATCGCTGACCCTTGAAGGTGACGTGAGTCGGCGAGTTTACAGAATTGTGGCCGGTTCAGAGGTGATGATGCTGTAAACGCCGCCCACATTTGTACGGCCCTCAGCATTCGTTCTGCACCTCCCTGCGGCGTGGGACGCCAACCAGCTCATGTTGCTGTGTGGAGTTTGAGACTCAGTGTGTGTTGTACTGGAAATGTACTCTCTCGTCTCCCCTCTCTCCCTCCCTCCCTACCTACCTCCCTTCCTACCTACATCCCCCCC